>NW_017195549.1:0-8873 GCF_001704415.2 Capra hircus
GGAACCTGAGGATTCCTCTCCAGTGCTGACATGGATCTTGGGGTACTTCTGGAGTCTCCCCAGGGGAGTCAGTCCTCGTCTCGAGTGGGGGCATGCACGTGCGCTTTCCTCCCGAGCTGTAGCAGCAGTGTCACGCTTCCCTACGCGTGGATCAAGGGATTCTGTGGCTTTCCCTCGAGGCTTTCCCACGAGGCTTTCCCACGAGCTTTCCCACAGGGCTGTTCAACCTCCCATCGCGGTTGAGTCGATCCTCGGCTTGAAAGTGGAGCAGTGCAGGAAAACAGGTTTCCTTGGAATGGACTGAGACATCTGGGGACTCTGGGAATGGGCCTGATACTGGAGTTCCTCTCGCCTTTACTGTGGAGAGCGCCTCCTCTTGAGATGAGACGGGAATGCTAGGAATTCTTTCAGGACCACGCAGGGAAAGGATCCTCTCTCGAGCTAGCAGGCGGAAACGGGGCCACTCTGGATACGGGCGGACGCTCGGGTTCCTCTTGAGTGGAGACGGGTATGTCGGGGAACTTCTTGAGTTGCAGCAAGGGTGTGAAGGACCCTTTGGAAGTTCCAGAGTTTAAGTCTGATTACCCCCTAGTTGTCTCACCCGAAATGGGCCTCATCTCGCCTGGAGGGGAGAACCTCCTGGATTTTCTCGACTTGCGGCAGGTGCTCTCGACTTACGACGAGGGCCTCAGGGACCCGCTCTGGTGGCCTCAGGAAAGGCCAGTCCCCATGCGAGTTTCTCCCGGGCCTCTCGGGATTCCTCTCCCCGTCGATGCTGGGGCCTAAGACCTTGTGTGGACTCAGTGACGGAACCTGAGGATTCCTCTTCAGTGCCGACATGGATCTTGTGGTACTTCTGGAGTCTCCCCAGGGGAGTCAGTCCTTGTCTCGAGAGGGGGCATGCACGTCCGATTTCTCCCCGAGCTGTAGCAGCAGTGTCATGCTTCCCTTTTCGTGGAATAAGGGATTTGTGGCTTTCCCTCTAGACTTTCCCATGACGCTTTCCCACGAGGCTTCCCACAGGGCTTTCCCAAGTGCCACTGTGGTGTGAGTCGATCCTCGGCTTTAAAGTCGAGGCAGTGAAGGGAAAACAGATTTCCCTGGAATGGACTCAGACATCTGGGGACTCAGGGAATGGTGGCACGACCCTGGAGTTCCTCTCGCCTTTCCTGTGGAGAGCGCCTCCTCTTGAGATGCGACGGGAACCCGGAATTCTTTGCCGACCACGAAAGGAAAGGATCCCTCCTCTCGAGCTAGGACGCGGAAAGGGGGCCCTCTGGATGTAGGCGGGACTCTCGTGCTTCCTCTTGAGTGGAGACGGGTATGTCGGGGAACTTCTTGAGTTGCAGCAAGGCTGTGAAGGACCCTTTGGAAGTTCCAGAGATTAGGGGTGATTAGCTTCCAGTCGCCTCAGCGGAAATGGGCCTCATCTCGCCTGGAGGGACAACCTCCTGGATTTTCTCGACTTGCGGCAGGTGCTCTCGACTTACGACGGGGACCACAGGGACCCCCTCTGGTGGCCTCAGGAAAGGCCAGTCCCCATGCGAGTTGCTCGGGAGCATTTCGGGATTTCTCTCCCGCCGATGCCGGGGCCTAAGACCTTGTGTGGATTCGGTGCCGGAACCTGAGGATTCCTCTCCAGTGCTGACATGGACCTTGAGGTACTTCTGGAGTCTCCGCAGGGGAGTCAGTCCTCGTCCCGATTGTGGCATGCACGTGCGCTTTCCTCCCGAGCTGTAGCAGCAGTGTCACGTTCCCTTCCGTGGATCAAGGGATCTGTGGCTTTCCCTGGAGGCTTTCACACGAGGCTTTCCCACGAGGCTTTCCCACATGGTTGTCCCACGTGCCACCGTGATGTGAGTCGATCCACGGCTTGAATGTCGAGGCAATGCAGGGAAAACAGGTTTCCCTGGAATGGACTGAGACATCTTGGGGACTCTGGGAATGGTGGCACGACCCTGGATTTCCTCTCGCCTTTCCTGTGGAGAGCGCCTCCTCCTGAGATGCGACGGAACGCCGGGAATTTTTTGCCGACCACGAAAGGAAAGGATCCCTCCTCTCGAGCTAGGAGGCGGAAACGGGGCCCCTCTGGATGTGGGCGGGACTCTCGTGCTTCCTCTTGAGTGGAGACGGGTATGTCGGGGAACTTCTTGAGTTGCAGCAAGGCTGTGAAGGACCCTTTGGAAGTTCCAGAGATTAGGGGTGATTAGCTTCCAGTCGCCTCAGCGGAAATGGGCCTCATCTCGCCTGGAGGGGACTACCTCCTGGATTTTCTCGAGATAGGGCAGTTGCTGTCGACTTACGACGGGACCTCAACGACCCGCTCTGGGGGCCTCAGAAAAGGCCACTCCCATGCGAATTGCTCGGGGGCTCTCGGGATTCCTCTCCCGTCGATGCCGGGGCCTAAGACCTTGTGTGGAGTCAGTGCCGGAACCTGAGGTTTCCTCTCCAGTGCTGACATGGATCTTGGGGTACTTCTGGAGTCTCCCCAGGGGAGTCAGTCCTCGTCTCGAGTGGGGCATGCACGTGCGCTTTCCTCCCGAGCTGTAGCAGCAGTGTCACGCTTCCCTGCGTGGATCAAGGGATCTGTGGCTTTCCCTCGAGGCTTTCCACGAGGCTTTCCCACGAGGCTTTCCCACAGGGCTGTCCACGTGCCACCGGTGTGAGTCGATCCTCGGCTTGAAAGTCGAGGCAGTGCAGGGAAAACAGGTTTCCCTGGAATGGACTGAGACATCTGGGGGACTCTGGGAATGGTGGCACGACCCTGGAGTTCCTCTCGCCTTTCCTGTGGAGAGCGCCTCTCTTGAGATGCGACGGAACGCCGGGAATTCTTTCCCGACCACGCAGGAAAGGATCCCTCCTTTCGAGCTAGGAGGCAGAAACGGGGCTCCTCTGGATGTGGGCAGACTCTCGTGCTTCCTCTCGAGTGGAGACGGGTATGTCGGGGAACTTCTTGAGTGCAGCAAGGGTGTGAAGGACCGTTTGCACGTTCCAAAGGGTTAGGTGGGATTAGCCTCGATACGCCTCAGTGGAAATGGGCCTCATCTCGCCTGGAGGGGAGAAGCTCCTGGATTTTCTCGAGTTGCAGCAGGTGCTCTCGACTTACGACGGGGACCTCAGGACCCGCTCTGGTGGCCTCAGGAAAGGCAGTCCCCATGCGAGTTGCTCGGGGCCTCTCGGGATTCCCCCTCACGTCGATGCGGGGACTAAGATCTTGTGTGGAGTCGGTGCCGGAACCTTAGGATTCCCCTCCAGTGCTGACATGGATCTTGGGGTACTTCTGGAGTCTCCCAGGGATTCAGTCCTCGTCTCGAGTGGGGTCATGCACGTGCGCTTTCCTCCCGAGCTGTAGCAGCAGTGTCACACTTCCCTTCGCGTGGTTCAAGGATCTGTGGCTTTCCTCGAGGCTTTTCCCACGAGGCTTTCCCACGAGGCTTTCCCATAGGGCTGTCCCACGTGCCACCGTGATGTGAGTCGATCCTCGGCTTGAAAGTCGAGGCAGTGCTGGAAAAACAGGTTTCCCCGGAATGGACTGAGACATCTGGGGGACTCTGGGAATGGTGCACAACCCTGGAATTCCTCTCGCCTTTCCTGTGAGAGCGCCTCCTCTTGAGATGCGACGGGAACGCCGGAATTCTTTCCCGACCACGCAGGGAAAGGATCACTCCTCTCCAGCTAGGAGGCGGAAACGGGGCTCCTCTGGATGTGGGCGGACTCTCTTGCTTCCTCTCGAGTGGAGACGGGTATGTCAGGGAACTTCTTGAGTTGCAGCAAGGGTGTGAAATTACCCTTTGGAAGTTCCAGATGTTAGGTGTGATTAGCCTCGAGAAGCCTCTGGGAAATGGGCCTCATCTCGCCTGGAGGGAGTACCTCCTGAATTTCTCGAGTTGTGGCAGGTGCTCTCAAATTACGACGGGGAACACAGAGACCCGACTGGTGGCCTCAAGAAAGGCCAGTCCCCATGCGAGTTGCTCGGGGGCCTCTTGTGATTCCCCCCGTTAATGCCAGGACCTAAGATCTTGGGTGGAGTTGGTGCCGGAACCTGAGGTTTCCTATCCAGTGCTGACATGGATCTTGGTGTACTTCTGGAGTGTCCCTAGGGGAGTCAGTCCTCGTCTCGAGTGGGGCATGGACGTGCGCTTTCCTCCCGAGATGGCAGCAGTGTCATGCTTCCCGTCGAGTGGATCAAGGAATCAGTGGCTTTTTCCTCGAAGCTTTTCCACAAGGCTTTCCCACGAGGCTTTTCCATAGGGCTGTCCCAAGTGCCAAGTGGTGTGAGTCGATCCTCGGCTTGAAAGTCGAGGCAGTGAAGGGAATACAGGTTTCCCTGGAATGTACTGAGACATCGGGGGACTCTCGATTGGTGGACGACCCTGGAGTTCTCTCGCCTTTCCTGTGGAGAGGGCCTCCTCTTGAGATGCTATGGGAACACCGGGAATTCTTTTCCCGACTACGCAGGGAAAGGATCCCTCCTCTCGAGCTAGGAGGCGAAAACGGGGCTCCTCTGGACGTGTTCAGGACTCTCGTGCTTCCTCTTGAGTGGAGACGGGTATGTCGGGGAACTTGCTGAGTTCCAACAATGGTGTGAAGGACCCTTTGTAGGTTCCAGAGTTTAGGTGTGATAAGCCTCGAGACGCCTCAGCAGAATTGGGCTTCATCTCGCCTGGAGGGGAGAACCTCCTGGATTTTCTCGTGTTGGGGCAGCTATTCTCGAATTACGACGGGGACCTCAGGGACCCGCTCTGGTGGCCTCAGGAAAGGCCAGTCCCCATGCGAGTAATACGGGGTATTCTAGGTCCTCCTCTCCCGTCGATGCCGGGCCTAAGACCTTGTGTGGAGTCGGTGCCGGAACCAGAGGATTCCTCTCCAGTGCTGACATGGATCTTGGATACTTCTGGAGTCTCCCCAGGGGAGTCAGTCTTCGTCTTGTGTGGGACATGCACGTGCGCTTTCCTCTTGAGCTGTAGCAGCAGTGTCACGCTTCCCTTCGCGGGGATCAAGGGATCTGTGTCTTTCCCTCGAGGCTTTCCCACCAGGCTTTCCCACGAGGCTTTCCCACAGGGCTGTCCCACGTGCCACCATTGTGTGAGTCGATCCTCGGCTTGAAAGTCGAGGCAATGCAGGGAAAAAAGTTTTTCCTGGAATGGACTGAGACATCTGGGGGACTCTTGGAATGGTGGCCCGACCCTGGAGTTCCTCTCGCCTTTCCTGTGGAGAGCGCCTCCTCTTGAAATGCGACGGCAACGTCGGGGATTCTTTCCCGAACACAGTGAAAGGATCCCTCCTCTCGAGATAGGAGGCGGAAACGGGGCTTCTCTGGATGTGGGCAGAACTCTCGTGCTTCCTCTCGAGTGGAGACGGGTATGTCGGGGAACTTCTTGAGTTGCAGCAAGGGTGTGAAAGACCCTTTCGAAGTTCCAGAGTTTAGGTGTGATTAGCCTCGAGATGCCTCAGAGGAAATGGGCCTCATCTCGCCTGGAGCGAGAATCTCCTGTATTTTCTAGAGTTGCGGCATGTGCTCTCAACTTACGACGGGGACCTCAGGGACCGCTCTAGTGGCCTCAGAAAAGGCCAGTCCCCATGCGAGTTGCTCGGGGGCCTCTCGGGATTCCTCTCCCGTCGATGCCGGGCCTAAGATCTTGTGTGGAGTCGGTGCCGGAACCTGAGGATTCCTCTCCAGTGCTGACATGGATCTTGGGGTACTTCTGGAGTCTCCCCAGGGGAGTCAGTCCTCGTCTCGAGTGGGGGCATGCACATGCGCTTTCCTCCCGAGCTGTAGCAGCAGTGTCACGCTTCCCTTCGCGTGGATCAAGGGATCTATGGCTTTCCAAGGAGGCTTTCCCACGAGGTTTTCCCACGAGGCTTTACCACAGTGCTGTTCCACGTGCCACCGTGGTGTGAGTCGATCCTCGTCTTGAAAGTCGAGGCAGTGCTGGGAAAACAGGTTTTCCTGGAATGGACTGAGACAGCTGGGGGACTCTGGGAATGGTGGCACGACCCTGGAGTTCCTCTCGTCTTTCCTGTGGAGAGCGAGTCCTCTTGAGATGCGACGGAAATGCCGGGAATTTTTTCCCGACCACGCAGGGAAAGGATCCCTCCTCTTGAGCTATGAGACGGAAACGGGGCTCTTCTGGATGTGGCCGGGACTCTCGTGCTTCCTCTCAAGTGGAGACGGGTATGTCGGGGAACTTCTTGAGTTGCAGCAAGGGTGTGAAGAACCCTTTGGAAGTTCCAGATGTTAGAATTGATTAGCCTCGAGACGCCTCAGCGGAAATGGGCCTCATCTCGCCTGGAAGGGGAGAACCTCCTGTATTTTCTCGAGTTGCGGTAGATGCTCTCAACTTACGACGGGGACCTCAGGGACCCGCTCTAGTGGCCTCAGGAAAGGCCAGTCCCCATGTGAGTTGCTCAGGGGCCTCTGGGAATTCCTCTCCCGTCGATGCCGGGGCCTAAGATCTTGTGTGGAGTCAGTGCCGGAACCTGAGGATTCCTCTCCAGTGCTGACATGGACCTTGGGGTACTTCTGGTGTCTCCCCAGGGGAGTCAGTCCTCGTCTCGAGTGGGGGCATGCACGTGCGCTTTCCTCCCGAGCTGTAGCAGCAGTGTCACGCTTCCCTTCGCGAGGATCAAGGGATCTGTGGCTTTCCCTCGAGGCTTTCCCACGAGGCTTTCCCACAGGGCTCTCCCACGTGCCACCGTGGTGTGAGTCGATCCTCGGCTTGAAAGTCGAGGCCGTGCAGGGAAAACAGGTTTACCTGGAATGGACGGAGACATCTAGTTGACTCTGGGAATGGTGGCCACGACCCTGGAGTTACTCTCGCCTTTCCTGTGGAGAGCGCCTCCTCTTGAAATGCGATGGGAACGCCGGGAATTCTTTCCCGACCACGCAGGGAAAGGATCCCTCCTCTCGAGCTAGGAGGCGGAAACGGGGCTCGTCTGGATGTGAGCGGGACTCTCGTGCTTCCACTCAAGTGGAGACGGGTATGTCGGGGAACTTCTTGAGTTGCAGCCAGGGTGTGAAGGACCCTTTGGAAGTTCCAGAGGTTAGGTGTGATTAGCCTCGAGACTCCTCAGCGGAAATGGGCCCCATGTCGCCTGGGATGGAAGAACCTCCTGTGTTTCTCGAGTTGCGGCAGGTGCTCTTGACTTATCCCTGGCACCTAAGGGACCTGCTCTGGTGGCCTCAGGAAAGGCCAGTCCCCTTGCGATTTGTTCGGGGGCCTCTCGGGGCTTCCTCTCCCGTCGATTCCGGGGCCTAAGACCTTGTGTGGAATCGGTGCCTGAACCTGAGGATTCCTCTCCAGTGCTGACATGGATCTTGGGTTACTTCTGGAGTCTCCCCAGGGGAGTCCAGTCCTCGCCTCGTGTGGGGGCATGCAGTTGCGCTTTCCTTCAGAGCTGTAGCAGCAGTGTCACGCTTCCCTTCGCGTGGATCAAGGAATCTGTGGCTTTCCCTCGAGGTTTTCCCACGAGGCCCTCCCACGAGGCTTTCCCACGAGGCTTTCCCACAGGGCTGACCCACGTGTCACCGGTCGGTGTGAGGTCGATCCTCGGCTTGAAAGTCGAGGCAGTGCAGGGAAAACAGGTTTCCCCTGGAATGGACTGAGACATCTGGGGGACTCTGGGAATGGTGGGCACGACCCTGGAGTTCCTCTCGCCTTTCCTGTGGAGATCGCCTCCTCTTGAGATGCGAGGGGAATGCCGGGAATTCTTTCCCGACCACGCAGTGAAAGGATCCCTCCTCTCGAGCCATGAGGCGGAAACGAGGCTCCTCTGGATGTGGTGGGACTCTCGTGCTTCCTCTCGACTCGAGACGGGTATGTCGGGGAAATTCTTGAGTTGCAGCAAGGGTTGAAGGACTCCTTGGAAGTTCCATAGGTTAGGTGTGATTAGCCTCGAGACGCCTCAGCGGAAATTGGCCTCATCTCGCCTGGAAGGGAGAACCTCCTGGATTTTCTCGAGTTGCTGCAGGTGCTCTCGACTTACGACGGGGACCTCAGGGAGCCTCTCTGGTGGCCTCAGGAAGGCCAGTCCCCATGCGAGTTGCACGGCGGCTCTCGGGATTCCTCTCCCGTCGATGCCGGCCTAAGACCTTGCTTGGAGTCGGTGCTGGAACCTGAGGATTCCTCTCCAGTGCTGACATGGATCTTGGGGTACTTCTGGAGTCTCCCAGGGGAGTCATTCTCGTCTCGAGTGGGGCATGCACGTGCGCTTTCCTCCCGAACTGTAGCAGCAGTGTCACGCTCCCCTTCACGTGGATCAAGGGGATCTGTGGCTTTCCTCGAGGCTTTCCCATGAGACTTTCCACGAGGCTTTCCCACAGGGCTGTCCCACGTGCCACCGTCGTGTGAGACGATCCTCGGCTTGAAAGTCGAGGCAGTGCAGGGAGAACAGGTTTCCCTGGAATGGACTGAGACATCTGGGGGACTCTGGGAATGGTGGCATGACCTGGAATTCCTCTCACCTTTCCTGTGGAGAGCGCCTCCTCTTGAGATGCGACGGAAGCCCGGAATTCTTTCCCGACCACTCATGGGAAGGCTCCCTCCTCTCGATCTAGAGGGGGAAACGGGGCTCCTCTGGATGTGGACGGGACTCTCGTGCTTCCTCTCGAGTGGAGACGGGTATGTCGGGGAACTTCTTGAGTTGCAGCAGCCAGGGTGTGAAGGACCCTTTGGAAGTTCCAGAGGTTAGGTGTGATTAGCTCGAGGACTCCTCAGCGGGAAATGGGCCCCATGTCGCTGGATGGAAGAACCTCCTGTGTTTCTCGAGTTGCGGCAGGTGCTCTTGACTTATCCCTGGCACCTAAGGGACCTGCTCTGGTGGCCTCAGGAAAGGCCAGTCCCTTGCGATTTGTTCGGGGGCCTCTCGGGCTT
>NW_017195550.1:0-8872 GCF_001704415.2 Capra hircus
CCACGGAGTCAGCCTCTGGCAGTGTGGGGATGCAAAACCCAGCCAGGGCCCTTGGAACCTTGGTGCTCTCCGTGCGGAGCTTTGTCTGGCGGCCAAGGAACCGCTGAAGGAGCCCTGCTGTTGCCCTTCGCTTCCCTCTGACAGAGCTTTCACTGCTGGAGCCCTTGGCAGTGTGCAACCCACCAGCCCCTAAGCCCTCCTCAAGGACGCTTGGGACCTAAGTGCAAAGGCAAGGCAGGGGTAGAGCTGAAGCCAGGAAGGCGCCAGTGGCGTTTCCAGCCTCACACAGCCTGCTCCTTCCTGGGGAGGGAGCCTTAAAGCAAGGCAAGTCTGCGCAAGGCTCGCCTATGGCAGAGCATCTTGGTGCCAGGAACTCTGCCAGATCGGGCCTCTGAACAGAGCTAGAGATCTGCCGTACTGGAGTCGCACTTAGCTTCGTGTAAGCAGGGATTTCAGCTTGACGGGGGACTTGCTGCCTCCTCTTTCCCCGAGGAGGCTCGCTTCCCTGCTGGCTGTGCACTCGCCTATCAGGCGGGGCGCAGGGCTCCTCCAGCAGGTCTTGCCTCAGGGGCTGCTTCCCCTGAGTTGGGGGCTGTGGGCAGGAACCCAGACACGCAGGATCAGGCCCCAAACACCTGCACATGTCTCTGCTGGGGAGGAGAGTGCTAGGGAACCTACGTCTGTCATACACTTTCTGGGCACCCAAGGAATCAGCCTCCGTGTGTGCGGGCTGAAAACCCCAGCCAGGGGCCCTGGGAGCCTGGTGCTCTCCGTGTGGCGCTGAATCTGGGCGGCCAAGCAACCGCTGGAGGAGCCCTGCAGTTGCCCTTCCCTTCCCTCTGACAGAATTCTCACTGCTGGGAGCCCTTGGCAGTGTGCAACCCACCAGCCCCTAAGCTCTCCTTAAGGAGGACTGGGACCTAAGTGCAAAGGCAAGGCAGGATTGGAGCTGAGGCAAGAAAGGCGCCAGTGGCGACTCCCAGGCTCCTGCTGCCTGCTCCTTCCTGGAGAGGCAGCCTAAAAGCAAGGCAAGTCTGGGCAAGGCTAGCCCCCGGCAGAGCAGCCTCGCGCCAGGAACTCTGCCAGATCGGGGCTCTGAGCAGAGCTAGAGCTCTGCCGTACTGGAGGCGCACTTAGCTCCGTGCAAGCAGGGCTTTCAACTTGACGGGGCTGGGCTGCCTCCTCTTCCCCGAGGAGGCTCGCTTCCCTGCTGGCTGTGCACTCGCCTATCAGGCGGGGCGCAGGGCTCCTCCAGCAGGTCTTGCCTCAGGGGCTGCTTCCCCTGAGTTGGGGCTGTGGGCAGGAACCCAGACACGCAGGATCAGGCCCCAAACACCTGCACATGTCTCTGCTGGGGAGGAGAGTGCTAGGGAACCTACGTCTGTCATACACTTTCTGGGCACCCAAGGAATCAGCCTCCGTGTGTGCGGGCTGAAAACCCCAGCCAGGGGCCCTGGGAGCCTGGTGCTCTCGGTGCGGCGCTGATTCTAGGCGGCCTAGAAACCGCTGGAGGAGCCCTGCAGTTGCCCTTCCCTTCCCTCTGACAGAGCTCTCACTGCTGAAGCCCTTGGCAGTGTGCAACCCACCACCCCCTAAGCCCTCCCCAACCACGCCTGGCACCTATGTGCAAAGGCAAGGCAGGATTGGAGCTGAGGCAAGGAAGGCACCAGTGGCGTCTCCCAGGCTCGCTCAGACAGCTCCTTCCTGGGGAGGAGCCTAAAAGCAAGGCAAGTCTGGGCAAGGCGAGCCCCGGCCGAGCAGCCTCGCGCCAGAAACTCTGCCAGATCGGGGCTCTGAGCAGAGCTAGAGCTCTGCCGTACTGGAGGCCCACTTAGCTCCGTGCAAGCAGGGCTTTCCTCTTGACTGGGCTCGGCTGCCTCCTCTTCTCCCGAGGAGGCTCGCTACACTGCTGGCTGTGCTCTCGCCTATCAGGCGGGGCGCGCAGGGCTCCTCCAGCAGGTCTTGCCTCAGGGCTGCTTCCCCTGAGTTGAGGCTGGGGCGGGAACCCAGACACGCAGGATAAGGCCCCAACCACCTGCACATGTCTCTGCTGGGGAGGAGAGTGCTAGGGAACCTACGTCTCTCACACACTTTCTAGGCACCCACGGAGTCAGCCTCTGGGAGTGTGGGGATGCAAAACCCAGCCAGGGGCCCTTGGAACCTGGTGCTCTCCGTGCGGAGCTTTGTCTGGGCGGCCAAGGAACCGCTGGAGGAGCCCTGCTGTTGCCCTTCGCTTCCCTCTGACAGAGCTTTCACTGCTGGAGCCCTTGGCAGTGGTGCAACCCACCAGCCCCTAAGCCCTCCTCAAGGACGCTTGGGACCTAAGTGCAAAGGCAAGGCAGGAGTAGAGCTGAAGCCAGGAAGGCGCCAGTGGCGTTTCCGAGCCTCACACAGCCTGCTCCTTCCTGGGGAGGGAGCCTTAAAGCAAGGCAAGTCTGCCGCAAGGCTCGCCTATGGCCAGAGCATCTTGGTGCCCAGGAACTCTGCCAGATCCGGGCCTCTGAACAGGAGCTAGAGATCTGCCGTACTGGAGTCGCACTTAGCTTCGTGTAAGCAGGGGATTTCAGCTTGACGGGGACTTGCTGCCTCCTCTTCCCCCGAGGAGGCTCGCTCCCTGCTGGCTGTGGCACTCGCCCTATCAGGCGGGGCGCAGGGCTCCTCCAGCAGGTCTTGCCTCAGGGGCCTGCTTCCCCTGAGTTGGGGCTGTGGCAGGAACCCAGACACGCCAGGATCAGGCCCCAAACACCTGCACATGTCTCTGCTGGGGAGGAGAGTGCTAGGGAACCTACGTCTGTCATACACTTTCTGGGCACCCAAGGAATCAGCCTCCGTGTGTGCGGGGCTGAAAAACCCCAGCCAGGGGCCCTGGGAGCCTGGTGCTCTCCGTGTGGCGCTGAATCTGGGCGGCCAAGCAACCGCTGGAGGAGCCCTGCAGTTGCCCTTCCCTTCCCTCTGACAGAGTTCTCACTGCTGGAGCCCTTGGCAGTGTGCAACCCACCAGCCCCTAAGCTCTCCTTAAGGAGGACTGGGACCTAAGTGCAAAGGCAAGGCAGGATTGGAGCTGAGGCAAGAAAGGCGCCAGTGGCGACTCCCAGGCTCCTGCTGCCTGCTCCTTCCTGGGGAGGGAGCCTAAAAGCAAGGCAAGTCTGGGCAAGGCTAGCCCCCGGCAGAGCAGCCTCGCGCCAGGAACTCTGCCAGATCGGGGCTCTGAGCAGAGCTAGAGCTCTGCCGTACTGGAGCGCACTTAGCTTCGTGCAAGCAGGGCTTTCAGCTTGACGGGGCTGGGCTGCCTCCTCTTCCCCCGAGGAGGCTCGCTTCCCTGCTGGCTGTGCTCTCGCCTATCAGGCGGGGCGCAGGGCTCCTCCAGCAGGTCTTGCCTCAGGGGCTGCTTCCCCTGAGTTGGGGCTGTGGGCAGGAACCCAGACACGCAGGATCAGGCCCCAAACACCTGCACATGTCTCTGCTGGGAGGAGAGTGCTAGGGAACCTACGTCTGTCATACACTTTCTGGGCACCCAAGGAATCAGCCTCCGTGTGTGCGGGCTGAAAACCCAGCCAGGGGCCCTGGGAGCCTGGTGCTCTCGGTGCGGCGCTGATTCTGGGCGGCCAAAACCGCTGGAGGAGCCCTGCAGTTGCCCTTCCCTTCCCTCTGACAGAGCTCTCACTGCTGGAGCCCTTGGCAGTGTGCAACCCACCCCCTAAGCCCTCCCCAAGGAGGCCTGGCACCTAAGTGCAAAGGCAAGGCAGGATTGGAGCTGAGGCAAGGAAAGGCGCCAGTGGCGTCTCCAGGCTCCTGCTGCCTGCTCCTTCCTGGGGAGGCAGCCTAAAAGCAAGGCAAGTCTGGGCAAGGCTAGCCCCCGGCAGAGCAGCCTCGCGCCAGAACTCTGCCAGATCGGGGCTCTGAGCAGAGCTAGAGCTCTGCCGTACTGGAGGCGCACTTAGCTCCGTGCAAGCAGGGCTTTCCTCTTGGGGCTCGGCTGCCTCCTCTCTTCCCCCGAGGAGGCTCGCTTCCCTGCTGGCTGTGCACTCGCCTATCAGGCGGGGCGCAGGGCTCCTCCAGCAGGTCTTGCCTCAGGGGCTGCTTCCCCTGAGTTGGGCTGTGGGCAGGAACCCAGACACGCAGGATCAGGCCCCAACCACCTGCACATGTCTCTGCTGGGGAGGAGAGTGCTAGGGAACCTACGTCTGTCATACACTTTCTGGGCACCCAAGGAATCAGCCTCCGTGTGTGCGGGGCTGAAAACCCCAGCCAGGGGCCCTGGGAGCCTGGTGCTCTCGGTGCGGCGCTGATTCTAGGCGGCCTAGAAACCGCTGGAGGAGCCCTGCAGTTGCCCTTCCCTTCCCTCTGACAGAGCTCTCACTGCTGAAGCCCTTGGCAGTGTGCAACCCACCACCCCCTAAGCCCTCCCCAAACACGCCTGGCACCTATGTGCAAAGGCAAGGCAGGATTGGAGCTGAGGCAAGGAAGGCACCAGTGGCGTCTCCCAGGCTCGCTCAGACAGCTCCTTCCTGGGAGGGAGCCTAAAAGCAAGGCAAGTCTGGGCAAGGCGAGCCCCGGCGAGCAGCCTCGCGCCAGAAACTCTGCCAGATCGGGGCTCTGAGCAGAGCTAGAGCTCTGCCGTACTGGAGGCCACTTAGCTCCGTGCAAGCAGGGCTTTCCTCTTGACTGGGCTCGGCTGCCTCCTCTTCTCCCGAGGAGGCTCGCTACACTGCTGGCTGTGCTCTCGCCTATCAGGCCGGGCGCGCAGGGCTCCTCCAGCAGGTCTTGCCTCAGGGGCTGCTTCCCCTGAGTTGGGGCTGTGGGGGGGAACCCAGACACGCAGGATAAGGCCCCAACCACCTGCACATGTCTCTGCTGGGAGGAGAGTGCTAGGGAACCTACGTCTCTCACACACTTTCTAGGCACCCACGGAGTCAGCCTCTGGAGTGTGGGGATGCAAAACCCAGCCAGGGGCCCTTGGAACCTGGTGCTCTCCGTGCGGAGCTTTGTCTGGGCGGCCAAGGAACCGCTGAAGGAGCCCTGCTGTTGCCCTTCGCTTCCCTCTGACAGAGCTTTCACTGCTGGAGCCCTTGGCAGTGTGCAACCCACCAGCCCCTAAGCCCTCCTCAAGGACGCGCTGGGACCTAAGTGCAAAGGCAAGGCAGGGGTAGAGCTGAAGCCAGGAAGGCGCCAGTGGCGTTTCCGAGCCTCACACAGCCTGCTCCTTCCTGGGAGGGGAGCCTTAAAGCAAGGCAAGTCTGCGCAAGGCTCGCCTATGGCAGAGCATCTTGGTGCCAGGAACTCTGCCAGATCGGGCCTCTGAACAGAGCTAGAGATCTGCCGTACTGGAGTCGCACTTAGCTTCGTGTAAGCAGGGATTTCAGCTTGACGGGACTTGCTGCCTCCTCTTCCCCCGAGGAGGCTCGCTTCCCTGCTGGCTGTGCACTCGCCTATCAGGCGGGGGCGCAGGGCTCCTCCAGCAGGTCTTGCCTCAGGGGCTGCTTCCCCTGAGTTTGGGGCTGTGGGCAGGAACCCAGACACGCAGGATCAGGCCCCAACACCTGCACATGTCTCTGCTGGGGAGGAGAGTGCTAGGGAACCTACGTCTGTCATACACTTTCTAGGCACCCAGGAATCAGCCTCTGTGTGGGGCTGAAAACCCAGCCAGGGGCCCTTGGAACCTGGTGCTCTCCGTGCGGAGCTTGTCTGGCGGCCAAGGAACCGCTGAAGGAGCCCTGCTGTTGCCCTTCGCTTCCCTCTGACAGAGCTCTCACTGCTGGAGCCCTTGGCAGTGTGCAACCCACCAGCCCCTAAGCCCTCCTCAAGGACGCTGGGACCTAAGTGCAAAGGCAAGGCAGGGTAGAGCTGAAGCAGGAAGGCGCCAGTGGCGTTTCCGAGCCTCACACAGCCTGCTCCTTCCTGGGGAGGGAGCCTTAAAGCAAGGCAAGTCTGCGCAAGGCTCGCCGGCAGAGCATCTTGGTGCCAGGAACTCTGCCAGATCGGGCTCTGAACAGAGCTAGAGATCTGCCGTACTGGAGTCGCACTTAGCTTCGTGCAAGCAGGGATTTCAGCTTGACGGGCTTGCTGCCTCCTCTTCCCCCGAGGAGGCTCGCTTCCCTGCTGGCTGTGCACTCGCCTATCAGGCGGGCGCGCAGGGCTCCTCCAGCAGGTCTTGCCTCAGGGGCTGCTTCCCCTGAGTTGGGGCTGTGGGCAGGAACCCAGACACGCAGGATCAGGCCCCAACCACCTGCACATGTCTCTGCTGGGAGGAGAGTGCTAGGGAACCTACGTCTCTCACACACTTTCTAGGCACCCACGGAGTCAGCCTCTGGGAGTGTGGGGATGCAAAACCCAGCCAGGGGCCCTTGGAACCTGGTGCTCTCCGTGCGGAGCTTTGTCTGGGCGGCCAAGAACCGCTGAAGGAGCCCTGCTGTTGCCCTTCGCTTCCCTCTGACAGAGCTTTCACTGCTGGAGCCCTTGGCAGTGTGCAACCCACCAGCCCCTAAGCCCTCCTCAAGGACGCTTGGGACCTAAGTGCAAAGGCAAGGCAGGGGTAGAGCTGAAGCCAGGAAGGCGCCAGTGGCGTTTCCGAGCCTCACACAGCCTGCTCCTTCCTGGGGAGGGAGCCTTAAAGCAAGGCAAGTCTGCGCAAGGCTCGCCTATGGCAGAGCATCTTGGTGCCAGGAACTCTGCCAGATCGGGCCTCTGAACAGAGCTAGAGATCTGCCGTACTGGAGTCGCACTTAGCTTCGTGTAAGCAGGGATTTCAGCTTGACGGGGACTTGCTGCCTCCTCTTCCCCGAGGAGGCTCGCTTCCCTGCTGGCTGTGCACTCGCCTATCAGGCGGGGGCGCAGGGCTCCTCCAGCAGGTCTTGCCTCAGGGGCTGCTTCCCCTGAGTTGGGGCTGTGGGCAGGAACCCAGACACGCAGGATCAGGCCCCAAACACCTGCACATGTCTCTGCTGGGGAGGAGAGTGCTAGGGAACCTACGTCTGTCATACACTTTCTGGGCACCCAAGGAATCAGCCTCCGTGTGTGCGGGGCTGAAAACCCCAGCCAGGGGCCCTGGGAGCCTGGTGCTCTCCGTGTGGCGCTGAATCTGGGCGGCCAAGCAACCGCTGGAGGAGCCCTGCAGTTGCCCTTCCCTTCCCTCTGACAGAATTCTCACTGCTGGAGCCCTTGGCAGTGTGCAACCCACCAGCCCCTAAGCTCTCCTTAAGGAGGACTGGGACCTAAGTGCAAAGGCAAGGCAGGATTGGAGCTGAGGCAAGAAAGGCGCCAGTGGCGACTCCCAGGCTCCTGCTGCCTGCTCCTTCCTGGAGAGGCAGCCTAAAAGCAAGGCAAGTCTGGGCAAGGCTAGCCCCCGCAGAGCTCGCGCCAGGAACTCTGCCAGATCGGGGCTCTGAGCAGAGCTAGAGCTCTGCCGTACTGGAGGCGCACTTAGCTCCGTGCAAGCAGGGCTTTCAACTTGACGGGGCTGGGCTGCCTCCTCTTTCCCCGAGGAGGCTCGCTTCCCTGCTGGCTGTGCACTCGCCTATCAGGCGGGGCGCAGGGCTCCTCCAGCAGGTCTTGCCTCAGGGGCTGCTTCCCCTGAGTTGGGCTGTGGGCAGGAACCCAGACACGCAGGATCAGGCCCCAAACACCTGCACATGTCTCTGCTGGGGGAGGAGAGTGCTAGGGAACCTACGTCTGTCATACACTTTCTGGGCACCCAAGGAATCAGCCTCCGTGTGTGCGGGGCTGAAAACCCCAGCCAGGGCCCTGGGAGCCTGGTGCTCTCGGTGCGGCGCTGATTCTAGGCGGCCTAGAAACCGCTGGAGGAGCCCTGCAGTTGCCCTTCCCTTCCCTCTGACAGAGCTCTCACTGCTGAAGCCCTTGGCAGTGTGCAACCCACCACCCCCTAAGCCCTCCCCAACACGCCTGGCACCTATGTGCAAAGGCAAGGCAGGATTGGAGCTGAGGCAAGGAAGGCACCAGTGGCGTCTCCCAGGCTCGCTCAGACAGCTCCTTCCTGGGGAGGAGCCTAAAAGCAAGGCAAGTCTGGGCAAGGCGAGCCCCCCGGCCGAGCAGCCTCGCGCCAGAAACTCTGCCAGATCGGGGCTCTGAGCAGAGCTAGAGCTCTGCCGTACTGGAGGCCACTTAGCTCCGTGCAAGCAGGGCTTTCCTCTTGACTGGGCTCGGCTGCCTCCTCTTCTCCCGAGGAGGCTCGCTACACTGCTGGCTGTGCTCTCGCCTATCAGGCGGGCGCGCAGGGCTCCTCCAGCAGGTCTTGCCTCAGGGGCTGCTTCCCCTGAGTTGGGGCTGTGGGCGGGAACCCAGACACGCAGGATCAGGCCCCAACCACCTGCACATGTCTCTGCTGGGGAGGAGAGTGCTAGGGAACCTACGTCTGTCATACACTTTCTGGGCACCCAAGGAATCAGCCTCCGTGTGTGCGGGGCTGAAAACCCCAGCCAGGGGCCCTGGGAGCCTGGTGCTCTCCGTGTGGCGCTGAATCTGGGCGGCCAAGAAACCGCTGGAGGAGCCCTGCAGTTGCCCTTCCCTTCCCTCTGACAGAGCTCTCACTGCTGAAGCCCTTGGCAGTGTGCAACCCACCACCCCCTAAGCCTCCCCAACCACGCCTGGCACCTATGTGCAAAGGCAAGGCAGGATTGGAGCTGAGGCAAGGAAGGCACCAGTGGCGTCTCCCAGGCTCGCTCAGACAGCTCCTTCCTGGGAGGAGCCTAAAAGCAAGGCAAGTCTGGCAAGGCGAGCCCCCGGCCGAGCAGCCTCGCGCCAGAAACTCTGCCAGATCGGGGCTCTGAGCAGAGCTAGAGCTCTGCCGTACTGGAGGCCCACTTAGCTCCGTGCAAGCAGGGCTTTCCAGGGCTCGGACTCTGGGCTGGGCTGGCCT
>NW_017195551.1:0-8872 GCF_001704415.2 Capra hircus
CTGGAATGGACTGAGACATCTGGGGGGACTCTGGAATGGAATGGTGGCACGACCCTGGAGTTCCTCTCGACTTTCCTGTGGAGAGCGCCTCCTCGTGAGATGCGACGGGAACGCCAGGAATTCTTTCCCTACCAGGCAGGGAAAGGATCCTCCTCTCGAGCAAGGAGGCGGAAAAGGGGCTCCTCTGGATGTGGGCGGGACTCTCGTGCTTCCTCTCGAGTGGAGTCGGGTATGTAGGGGAACTTCTTGAGTTGCAGCATGGGTCTGAAGGACCCTTTGTAAGTTCCAGAGGGTAGGTGTGATGAGCCTCGAGACGCCTCAGCGGAAATGGGCCTCATCTCGCCTGGAGGGGAGAACCTCCTTGATTTTCTCGAGTTGAGGCAGCTGCTCTCGACTTTTGACGGGAACCTCAGGGACACGCTCTGGTGGCCTCAGGAAAGGCTAATCCCCTAGCTAGTTGCTCGGGTCTTCCCGGGATTCCTCTCCCATTGATGCCGGGGCCTAAGACCTTGTTTTGAGTCGGTGCCGGAACCTGAGGATTCCTCTCCAGTGCTGACATGGATCTTGGGTACTTCTGGAGTCTCCCCAGGGGAGTCAGTCCTCGTCTCGAGTGGGGCATGCACGTGCGCTTTCCTCCCGAGCTGTAGCAGCAGTGTCACTCTTCCCTTCGCGTGCATCAAGGGATCTGTGGCTTTCCCTTGAGGCTTTCCCACGAGGCTTTCCCACAGGCCTGTCCCACGTGCCACCGTGGTGTGAGTCGATCCTCGGCTTGATAGTCGAGGCAGTGCAGGGAAAACAGGTTTCCCTACAATGGACTGAGACATCTGTTGGACTCTGGGAATGTGGCACGACCCAGGAGTTCCTCTCGCCTTTCCTGAGGAGAGCGCCTCCTCTTGAGATGCGACGGGAACGCCGGGAATTCTTTCCCTACCACGCAGGGAAAGGATCCCTCCTCTCAGGCTAGGAGGCGGAAACGGGGCTCCTCCGGATGTGGGCGGGACTCTCGTGTTTCCTCTCGTGTGGAGACGGGTATGTCGGGGAACTTCTTGAGTTGCAGCAAGGGTGTGAAGGACCCTTTGGAAGTTCCAAAGCTTAGGTGTGACTAGCCTCGAGAATGGGCCTCATCTCGCCTGGAGGGGAGAACCTCCTGGATTTTCTCAGTTGCGGCAGGTGCTCTCGACTTACGACGGGGACTCAGGGACCCGCTCTGTTTGCCTCAGGAAAGGCCAGTCCCCATGCGAGTTGCTCGGGGCTTCTCGGGATTACTCTCCCGTCTATGCCGGGGCGTAAGATCTTGTGTGGAGCCGGTGCCGGAACCTGAGGATTCCTCTCCATTGCTGACATGGATCTGGGGGTACTTCTTGAGTCTCCCCAGTGGAGTCAGTCCTCGTCTCGAGTGGGGAATGCACGTGCACTTTCCTCCCGAGCAGTAGCAGCAGTGTCACGCTTCCCTACTCGTGGACCAAGGGATCAGGGGCTTTCCCTCGAGGCTTTCCCACTAGGCTTTCCCTCGAGGCTTCCCCACGAGGCTTTCCCACAGGGCTGTCCCACGTGCCACCGTGGTGTGAGTCGATCCTCGGCTTGAAAGTCGAGGCAGTGCAGGGAAAACAGGTTTCCCTGGAATGGACTGAGACATCTGGGGGACGCTGGGAAAGGTGGCACGACCCTGGAGTTCCTCTCGCCTTTCCTGTGGAGAGCGCCTCCTCTAGAGATGCGACGGGAACGTCGGGATTTCTTTCCCGATGACGCAGAGAAAGGATCCCTCCTCTCGAGCTAGTAGGCAGAAACGGGGCTCCTCTGGATATGGGCGGGACTCTCGTGCTTCCTATCGAGTGCAGACGGTATGTCGGGGAACTTCTTGAGTTGCAGCAGGGTGTGAAGCACCGTTTGGAAGTTCCAGAGATTAGATGTGATTAGCCTGGAGACGCATCAGCAGAAATGGGCCTCATCTCGCCTGGAGGGGAGAACCTCCTGGATTTTCTCGAGTTGGCAGGTGTCTCGACTTACGACGGGAATATCAGGGACCCGCTCTGTGGCCTCAGAAAGGGAAGTCCCCATGCGAGTTGCTCATGGGCCTCTCGGGATTCCTCTCCCGTCGATGCCGGGACCTAAGATCTTGTGTGGAGTCTGTGCCAAAACCTGAGGATTCCTCTCCAGTGCTGACATGTATCTTGGGGTACTTCTGGAGTCTGCCCATGGGAGTCAGTCCTCATCTCGAGCATGCACGTGCGCTTTCCTCCGAGCTGTAGCAGCAGTGTTGAGCTTCCCTTCGCTAGGATCAAGGATCCGTGGCTTTCCCTCGAGGCTTTCCCACGACGCTTTCCTTTCCCACCAGGCTTTCCCACGAGGCTTTCCCACAGATGTCCCACATGCCACCGTGGTGTCAGTCGATCCTCAGTTTGAAAGTCGAGGCTGTGCCGGGAAAACAGGCTTCCCTGGAATGGACTGAGACATCTGGGGGCTCTAGGAATGGTGACACGACCCTCTCGCCTTTCCTGTGGAGAGCGCCCCCTCTTGAGATGTGACGGGAACGCCGGAATTCTTTTCCGAACACGCAGGGAAAGGATCCCTCCTGTCGGCTAGGATGCGGAAACGGGCTCCTCTGGATGTGGGCGGGACTCTCGTGCTTCCTCTCGAGTGGAGACGGGTATGTCGGGGAACTTCTTGAGTTGCAGCAAGGGTGTGAAGGGCCCTTTGGAAGGTCCAGAGGTTAGGTGTGATTAGCCTCGAGTCGCCTCTGCGGAAATGGGCCTCATCTCGTCTGGAGGGGAGAACCTCCTGGATTTTCTCGAGTTGCGGCAGGTGCTCTCGACTTATGACGTGGACCTCAGGGACCCGCTCTGGTGGCCTCACGAAAGGCCAGTCCCCATGCGAGTTGCTCGGGGCCTCTCGGATTTCTCTTCCATCGATGCCGGGGCCTAATACCTTGTGTGGAGTCGGTGCCGGAACCTGAGGATTCCTCTCCATTGCTGACATGGATCTTAGGGTACTTCTGGAGTCTCCCCAGGGGAGTCAGTCCTCGTCTCGAGTGGGGCATGCACGTGTGCTTTCCTCCGAGCTGCAGCAGCAGTGTCACGCTTCCCTTCGCGTGGATCAAGGGATCTGTGGCTTTCCCTCGAGGCTTTCCCATGAGGCTTTCCCACGAGGCTTTCCCACAGGGCTGTCCCACGTTCCACCGTGGTGTGAGTCGATCCTCGGCTTGAAAGTCGAGGCAGTGCAGGAAAACAGGTATCCCTGGAATGGACTGAGATATCTGGGGGACTCTGGGAATGGTGGCACGACCCTGGAGTTCCTCTCGCCTTCCTGTGGAGAGCGCCTCCACTTGAGATGCGACGGGAACGCCGGGAATTCTTTCCCGACCATGCAGGGAAAGGATCCCTCCTCTCGAGTTAGGAGGCGGAAATGGGGCTCCTCTGGATGTGGGCGGGACTCTCGTGCTTCCTCTCGAGTGGAGACGGGTATGTCGGGGAACTTCTTGAGTTGCAGCAAGGGTGTGAAGGACCCTTTGGAAGTTCCAGAGGTTAGGTGTGATTAGCCTCGAGACGCCTCAGCGGAAATGGGCCTCATCTCGCCTGGTGGGGAGAAACTCTGGATTTTCTCGAGTTGCGGCAGGTGCTCTCGACTTACGACGAGGACCTCAGGGACCCGCTCTGGTGGCCTCAGGAAAGGCCATTCCCCTTACGAGTTGCTCGGGGCCTCTCGGGATTCCTCTCCCGTCGATGCCGGGGCCTAAGACTGCCGGGAGCCAGTGTGAGGAAGCCCGCCCGTGACAAGGTTATGAGGAAGGAAGCTGACATACGCAAGGCGTGCTCAGACTTCAGGGACCCCTCTGGAAATTTTTAAGCATGTACCCCAACAAAAATCTGCCGGTTTTTGTGCTCTGCTTTTTCACTCTTCTGACCTTTTCTGGAAAAAGTCAATTCAGGGCATTAGTCTTCTGCATTTGAAAGAGTGTTTCAATCCAAAAACCCTCTGATGGCTTTCTAGCCTGCCTGTAGGACTCGTACAGCTGCGCTTGTGATTGTTTGAGGCCTCCTGACCGCAGGAGGCACAGGAAGCTTAAAACATCCTAGGAATGCAGGAGCTTCAGAGGAGTCAAAATCTTTAGAATAGGACTGATTAAAAGTTTCATTTTTTGGGTCAATGCTTGCTGCCAAATTTTCATATCCTTTATTTTTAGATATAGTTGGTATATAGAAAAACAAGTAGTAGACCTGGTATTAGCAACATTAGAACTTTGAGTTAAGTACCTTCTTTGTTATAACCCACTGCACCTTTGTTCTATAGAGATGTAACTTTAATGCTTTAAGGAGATGCAGATTAAAGAAAAACACTTCAGGGGAAACAAAATTAACATTCATTAAGGAAGAGAGCCAAAAAGTGTTAACAAGCCTCTTGGCCAGAAGATAATGTAAATCACCTGAGACCTTTTGTATACAAAATGATATACAGAAAGAATCTGGATTGCGAACACTACATAATTTTGTGTTATCCATTGATCTCCATGTTTTATCAAAAGTATAAAAGACCTTCTGAACAATAAAGGAGGAGGCCAGGGGCCGGGGGCCAATTTCTCGGACCAGATTCTCGAACTAGTCTCTCAGCCTGGTTTCTTGGGACTCTGGCTCCCCCGTGTCTTTCTCTCTCTTTCTTCTTCTCTACCTTTCCTTCTCTCTGCTCTTTACTTTAACTTCAGGCTGAATCTCCACCTGGAGTGCGGAGGCTCGCCAGGTCTACTTACTTGCCCTGGCTGTTAAGACCCGCACGAAAGGGCGCTTAAGGCGAGGCACCCTTAGATATTCAAGCGGCGCCGGGTGGCCCAACGTAGGTGGTGCAAATTCCTTGTCTGGAATTTTATTGGCCGTCCGCGTAAACCAAGCTATTCAGCCCTCTTACTCCACTTAATCTTCTTACTATACTATAGTTTCCTAATCTAATCTTACATTAATAAATAAACAAGTCTTTCCACCCAATGCCGTCCACCCTTCGAATTCCCTGGATCCACCGGGGCTGGACCCCGGCATAAGACCTTGAGTGAAGTCGGTGCCGGAACCTGAGGATTCCTCTCCAGTGCTGACATGGATCTTGGGGTACTTCCTGAGTCTCCCCAGGGGAGTCAGTCCTCGTCTCGAGTGGGGGCATGCACGTGCGCTTTCCTCCCGAGCTGTAGCAGCAGTGTCACGCTTCCCCTTGCGTGGACGAAGGGATCTGTGGCTTTCCCTCGAGTCTTTCCCACGAGGCTTTCCCACAGCGCTGTCCCACGTGTCCCGGTGGTGTGAGTCGATCCTCGGCGTGAAAGCCGAGGCAGTGCAGGGAAAACAGGTTCCTGTGGAACGGACTGAGATATCTGGGGGAGTCTTGGAATGGTGGCACGACCCTGCAGTTCCTCTCCCCTTTCCTTTGGAGAGCGCCTCCTCTTGAGATGCGATGGGAATGCCGGGAATTCTTTCCGGACCAAGCAGGGAAAGGATCCGTCCTCTCGAGCTACGAGCCGGAAACGGAGCTCCTCTGGATGTGGCCGGGACCCTCGTGCTTCCTCTTGAGTGGAGACGGGTATGTCGGGGAACTTCTTGAGTTGCAGCATGGCTGTGAAAGACTCTTTGGAAGTTCCAGAGGTCACGTGTGATTAGCCTCGAGACACCTCAGTGGAAACGGGCCTCATCTCGCCTGGAGGGGAGAACCTCCTGGATTTTACCGAGTTGCGGCAGGTGCTCTCGACTTACGACGGGGACCTCATGGACCCGCTCTGGTGACCTCAGTAAAGGCCAGTCCCCATGCGAGTTGCTAGAGGGCCTGTCGCTGTTCCTCTCCCGTCGATGCCAGGGCCTAAGACCTTGTGTGGAGTCGGGGCCGGAACCTGAAGATTCCTCTCCAGGGCTGACATGCATCTTGAGGTGCTTCTGGAGTCTCCCCAGGGGAGTCAGTCCTCGTCTCGAGTGGGGGCATGCACGTGCGCTTTCCTCCCGTGCTGTAGCAGCAGTGTCACGCTTCCCATCGCGTGGATCAAGGGATCTGTGGCTTTCCCTCGAGGCTTTCAGACGAGGCTTTCCCACAGGGCTCTCCCACGTACCACCGCGATCCTCGCCTCTGCCACCGCGATCCTCGCCGTGCAAGTCGAAGCAGTGCAGGGAAAACAGGATCCTCTGGAATGGACTGAGACATCTGGGGGACTCTTGGAATGGTGGCACGACCCATGAGTTCCTCTCGCCTTTCCTGTGCAGCGCGCCTCCTCTTGAGATGCGTCGGAAACGTCGGAAATTCTTTCCCGAGGAAGCAGAGAAGTATCCCTCATCTCGAGCTTGGAGGAGGAAACGGAGCTCCTCTGGAGGTGGCCGGACCCTCTGCTTCCTCTGGAGTGGAGACGGGTATGTCGGGGAACTTCTTGAGTTGTAGCAAGGGTGTGTAGGACCCTTTGGAAGTTCCAGAGTTTAGGCGTGATTACTCTCGAGACGCCGCAGAGAAAATGGGCCTCATCTCGACTGAAGCAGAGAACCTCCTGGATTTTCTCGAGTTGCGGCAGGTGCTCTCAACATACGACCGTGACCTCAGGGACAGTGTAGCAGGTGTGTCACGCTTCCCGTCGCGGGGATCAAGGGATCTGTGGCTTTCCCTCGAGGCTTTCCCACGAGGCTTTCCCACAGGGCTGTCCCACGTGCCACCATGGTGTGAGTCGATACTAGGCGTGAAAGTCGAGGCAGTGCAGGGAAAACAGGTTCCTCTGAAATGGACTGACACATCTGGGGGACTCTTGGAATGGTGGCACGACCCTGGAGTTCCTCTCGCCTTTCCTATTGAGAGCCCTTACTCTTGAGATGCCACGGGAACGCCGAAAAATCTTTCCTAACTAAGCAGGATAGCATCCCTCATCTCAAGCTGCCAGGCGGAAACGAGGTTCCTCTGGATGTGGGCGGGACCCTCGTGCTTCCTCTCTAGTGGAGACGGGTATGTCGGGGAACTTCTTGAGTTGCAGCAAGGACCCTTTTGAATTTCCAGAGTTTAGGTGTGATGAGCCTCCAGACGCCTCAGAGGAAATGGGCCTCATCTCGCCTGGAGGGGAGAACCTCCTGGATTTTCTAGAGTTGGGCAGGGTCTCTCGAGTTAAGACGGGGACCTCAGGGACCCGCTCTGGTGGCCTCAGGAAAGGCCAGTGCCCATGGGAGTTGCAAGGGGGCCTTTCGGGATTCCTCTCCCGTCGATGTTGGGGCCTAAGACCTTGTGTGGAGTCGGGGCCGGAACCTGAGGATTCCTCCCCAGTGCTGACATGGGTCTTGGCGTATTTCTGGAGTCTCCCCTGGGGAGTCAGTGCTCATCTCGTGTGGGTGCATGCACGTGAGCTTTCCTCACGAACTGTAGCAGTAGTGTCACACTTCCCGTCGCGTGGATCAAGGGATCTGTGGCTTTCCCTCGAGGCTTTCCCACGAGGATTTTCCTCAGGGCTGTCCCACGTGCCACCGTGGTGTGAGTCGATCCTCGGCTTGAAAGTCGAGGCAGTGCCGGGAAAACAGGTTTCCCTGGAATTGACAGAGACATCTGGGGGACTCTGGGAATGGCGGAACGACCCTGGAGTTTCTCTCGCCTTTCCAGTGGAGAGGGCCTCCTCTTGAGATGCGACTGGAACGCCGGGAATGCTTTCCAGACCACGCAGGGAAAGGATCCCTCCTCTCGAGCTATGAGGTGGAAACGGTGCTCCTCTGAAAGTGGGCGGGAAGATGTTGATACTCTCGAGTGGAGACGGGTATGTCGGAGAACTTCTTGAGTTGCAGCAAGGGTGTGAAGGACCCTTTGGAAGTTCCAGAGGTTAGGTGTGATTAGCCTCGAGACGCCTCAGCGCAAATGGGCCTCATCTCGCCTTTAAGGACGCCAAGATCCATGTCAGCACTGGAGAGGAATCCTCAGTTTCCTGCAACGACTCCACACAAGGTCTTAGGCCCCGGCATCGACGGGAGAGGAATCCCGAGAGGCCCCCGAGCAACTCGCATGGGGACTGGCCTTTCCTGAGGCCATCAGAGCGGGTCCCTGAAATAGCCGTCGTACATCGAGAGCACCTGCCGCAACTCGAGAAAATCCAGAAGGTTTTCCGCTAAAGGCGAGATGAGGCCCATTTCCTCTAAGGCGTCTCGAGGTAATCACACCTAACCTCAGGAACTTCCAAAGGGTCCTTCACACCCTTGCTGCAACTCAAAACGTTCCCCGACATTCCTGTCTCCACTCGAGAGAAAGCACAAGAGTCCCACCCACATCCAGAGGAACCCCGTTTCCGCCTCATAGCTTGAGAGGAGGGATCCTTTCCCTGCGTGTTCGGGAAAGAATTCCCGGCCATCCAGTCGCATCTCAAGAGGAGGCGCTCTCCACAGGAAAGACGAGAGGAACTCCAGGGTCGTGTCACCATTCCCAGAGTCACCCAGATGTCTCAGTCCATTCCAGAGAAACCTGTTTTCCCTGCACTGCCTCGACTTTCAAGCCGAGGATCGACTCACACCACGGTGGCACGTGAGACAGCCCTATGGGAAAGCCTCGTGGGAAAGCCTCCTGGGAAAGCGTCGAGGGAAAGCCCTTGATCCCTTGATCCACGCCAAGGGAAGCGTGACACTGCTGCTAAAGCTCGGGAGGAAAGCGCACGCGCATGCCCCCACTAGAGACGAGGACTGACTCCCCTGGGGAGACTCCAGAAGTACCCAAGATCCATGTCAGCACTGGAGAGGAATGCTCAGGTTCCGACACTGACTCCACACAAGATCTTAGGCCCCGCCATCTACGGGAGTGGAATCCCGAGAGGCCCCGAGCAACTCGCATGGGGACTGGCCTTTCCTGAGGCCACCAGAGCGGGTCCGGATGTCCCCGTCGTAAGATGAGAGCACCTACCACAACTCGG
>NW_017195552.1:0-8872 GCF_001704415.2 Capra hircus
CCGGCTTTCCCACAAAGGCGTATCCCTCGAGGCTTTTCCCACAGGGCTGTCCCACGTGCCACCGTGGTGTGAGTCGATCCTTGGCTTGAAAGCCGAAGCAGTGCAGGGAAAACAGTTTTCCCTGGAATGGACGGAGACATCTGGGGGACTCTGGGAATGGTGGCACGACCCTGGAGTTCCTCTCACCTTTCCTGTGGAGAGCGGGTCCTCTTGAGATGCGACGGGAACGCTGCTAATTCTTTCCCGACCACGCAGGGAAAGGAACCCTCCTCTCGAGCTAGGAGGCGGAAACGGGGCTCCTCTGGATGTTGGCGGGACTCTCGTGCTTCCTATCGAGTGGAGACGGGTATGTCGGGGAACTTCTTCAGTTGCAGCAAGTGTGTAAAGGAACCTTTGGAAGTTGCAGATGTTAGATGTGATTAGCCTCGAGTCGCCTCAGTGGAAAAGGGCCTCAATTTCGCCTGGAGGGGAGAACCTACTGGATTTTTCGAGTTGCGGCAGGTGCTCTCAACTTACGACGGGGACCTCAGGGACCCGCTCTGGTGGCCTCAGGAAAGTCCAGTCCCCATGCGAGTTGCTCGTGGGCCTCTCAGGATACCTCTCCCGTCGATGCCGGGGCCTAAGACCTTTCGTGGAGTCGGTGCCGGAACCTGAGGATTCCTCTCCAGTGCTGACATGGATCTTGGGGTACTTCTGGAGTCTCCTCAATGGAGTCGGTCGTCGTCTCGAGTGCGGGCATGCACGTGCACTTTCCTCCCGAGCTGTAGCAGCAGTGTCACGCTTCCCTTCGCGTGGATCAAGGGATCTGTGGCTTTCCCTCGAGGCTTTCCCACGAGGCTTTCCCATGAGGCTTTCCCACAGGGCTGTCCCACATGCCACCGTGGTGTGAGTCGATCCTGGGCTTGAAAGTGGAGGAAATGCAGGGAAAACAGGTTTCCCTGGAATGGACTGAGACATCTGGGGGACTCTGGGAATGATGGCACGACACTGGGAGTTCCTCTCGCCTTTCCTGTGGAGAGCGCCTCCTCTTGAGATGCGACGGGAATGCCGGGAATTCTTTCCCGAACACGCAGGGAAAGGATCCCTCTGCTCGAGATAGGAGGGGGAAACGGGGCTCCTCTGGATGTGGGCGGGACTCTCGTGCTTCCTCTCGAGTGGAGACGGGTATGTCGGGGAACTTCTTGAGTTGCAGCAAGGGTGTGAAGGACCCTTTGGAAGTTCCAGATGTTAGATGTGATTAGCCCCGAGACGCCTCAGCGGAAATAGGCCTGATCTCGCCTGGAGGGGAGAACCTCCTGGATTTTTTCGACTTGCGGCAGGTGCTCTCAACTTACAACGGGGACCTCAGGGACCCGTTCTGGTGGCCTCAGGAAAGGCCAGACCCCATGCGAGTTGCTCGGGGGTCTCTCCGGATTCCTCTCCTTCGATGCCGGGGCCTAAGAACTTGTGTGGATTCGGTGCCGGAACCTGAGGATTCCTCTCCAGTGCTGACATGGATCTTGGGGTACTTCTGGAGTCTCCCCCGGGAGTCAGTCCTCATCTCGAGTGGGGGCATGCACGTGCGCTTTCCTCCCGAGTTGTGGCAGCAGTGTGGCGCTTCCATTCGCGTGGATCAAGGGATCTGTGGCTTTCCATCGAGGCTTTCCCAGGAGGCTTTCCCACGAGGCTTTCCCACGAGGCTTTCCCACAGGGCTGTCCCACGTGCCACCGTGGTGTGAGTCGATCCTCGGCTTGATAGTCGAGGCCGTGCAGGGAAAACAGGTTTCCCTGGAATGTACTGAGACATCTGGGGGACTCTGGGAATGGTGCCACGACCCTGGAGTTCCTCTCGCCTTTCTTGTGGAGAGCGCCTCCTCTTGAGATGCGACGGGAATGCCGGGAATTCTTTCCAGAACACGCAGGGAAAGGATCCCACCTCTCGAGCTAGGAGGCAGAAACGGGGCTCCTCTATATGTGGGCGGGACACTCGTGCTTCCTCTCGAGTGGAGACGGGTATGTCGGGGAACTTCTTGAGTTGCAGCAAGGGTGTGAAGGACCCTTTTGAAGTTCCAGAGGTTAGGTGTGAATAGCCCCGAGACGGCTCAGCGGAAATGGGCCTCATCTCGCCTGGAGGGGAGAACCTCCTGGATTTTCTCGAGTTGCGGCAGGTGCTCACGACTTACGACGGGGACCTCAGGGACCCGCTCTGGTGGCCTCAGGAAAGGCCAGTCTCCATGCGAGTTGCTCGGGGGCCTCTCGGGATTCCTCTACCGTCGATGCCGGGGCCTAGAACCTTGTGTGGAGTCGGTACCGGAACCTGAGGATTCCTCTCCAGTGCTGACATGGATCTTGGGGTAGTTCTGGAGTCTCCCCAGGGGAGTCAGTCCTCGTCTCGAGTGGGGGCCTGCACGTGTGCTTTCCTCTCGAGCCGTAGCAGCAGTGTCACGCTGGCTTAAGACCTTGTGTGGCGTCGGTGCCGGAACCTGAGAATTCCTCTCCAGTGCTGACATGGATCTTGGGGTACTTCTGAGTCTCCCCAGGGGAGTCAGTCCTCGTCTCGAGACGGGTATGCACGTGCGCTTTCCTCCCGAGCTGTAGCAGCATTGTCACGCTTCCGTTCGCGTGGATCAAGGGATCTGTGGCTTTCCCTCAAGGCTTTCCCACGACGCTTTCTCACAGGGCCCTCCCACGTGCCACCGTGGTGTGAGTCGATCCTCGGCGTGAAAGTCAAAGCAGTGCAGGGAAAACAGGATCCTCTGGAATGGACTGAGATATCTGGGGGACTCTTGGAATGGTGGCACGACCCATGAGTTCTTCTCGCCTTTCCTGTGCAGTGGGCCTCCTCTTGAGGAGCGTCGGAAACGTCGGGAATTCTATCCCGAGGAAGCAGGGAAGGATCCCTCATCTTTAGCTTGGAGGCGGAAACGGAGCTCCTATGAATGTCGCCGGGACTCTCGTGCTTCCTCTGGAGTGGAGACGGGTGAGTTGGGGAACTTCTTGAGTGCAGCTAAGGTGTGAAGGAACCTTTGGAAGTTCCAGAGGTTAGGTGTGATTAGCCTCGAGACGCCTCAGCGGAAATGGGCCTCATCTCGCCAGGAGGGGAGAACCTCCTGGATTTTCTCGAGTGTGGCAGGTGCTCTAGAATTCCGACCGGGACCTCAGGGACCCTCTCCGGTGTCCTGAGGAAAGGCCAGTCTCCATGCCTGTTGTTTTATGGCCTTTCGGGATTCCTCTCCCGTTGATGCCGGGGTCTGAGACCTTGTACGGAGTCGGTGCCGGAACCTGAGGATTCCTCTCCAGTGCTGACATGGATCTTGGGGTACTACTGGAGTCTCCCCAGGGGAGTCAGTCCTCGTCTCGAGTGGGGGCATGCACGTGTGTTTCCTCCCGAGCTGTAGCAGCAGTGTCACGCTTCCCTTCCCGTGAATCAAGGGATCTGTGGCTTTCCCTTGAGGCTTTCCCACGAGGCTTTCCCACAGGGCTTCCCACGTACCACCATGGTGTGAGTTGATCCTCGGCTTGAAAGTCGAGGCAGTGCAGGGAAAACAGGATTTCCTGGAATTGACTGAGACATCTGGGGGACTCTGGGAATGGTGGCATGACAGGGAGTTCCTCTCGCCTTTCCTGTGGAGAGTGACTCCCGAGAATTCTTTCGCTATCACGCTGGGAAAGGATCCCTCCTCTCGAGCTATGAAACGGAAACGGGGCTCCTCTGGATGTGGGCGGGACTCTCGTGCTCCTCTCGAGTGGCGACGGGTATGTGGGGGAACTTCTTGAGTTGCAGCAAGGGTGTGAAGGACTCTTTGGAAATTCCAGAGCTTAAGTGTGATTAGCCTCGAGACGCCCCAGCGGAAATGGGCCCATCTCTCCTGGAAGGGACAACCACCTGGATTTTCTCAAGTTGCGTCAGGTGCTCTCAACCTATGACGGGGACCTCAGGGAACCGCTCTGTTGGCCTGAGGAAATGCCAGTACCCATGCGAGTTGCACGGTGGCCTCTCAGGATTCCTCTCCCGTCGATGCCGGGTCCTAAGACCTTGTTTGGAGTCGGTGCCAGAACCAGAGGATTCCTCTCCAGTGCTGATATGGATCTTGGGATACTTCTGGAGTCTCCCCACGGGAGTCAGTCCTCGTCTCGAGTGGGGGCATGCACGTGTAATTTCCTCCCGAGCTGTAGCAGCAGTGTCACTCTTCCCTTCGCCTGGTTCAAGGGATCTGTGGCTTTCCCTCGAGGCTTTCCCATGAGACTTTCCCACGAGGCTTTCCCACAGGGCTGTCCCACGTGCCACCGTGGTGAAAGTCGACCCTGGGCTTGAAAGTCGAGGCAGTGCAGGGAAAACAGGTTTCCCTGGAATGGACTGAGACATCTGGGGGACTCTGGGAATGGTGTCACGACCCTGGACTCGTGGGAAAGACTTGTGGGAAAGCCTCGTGGGAAAGCCTTGTGGGAAAGCCTCGTGGGAAAGCCACAGATCCCTTGATCCACGCGAAGGAAAGCGTGACAATGCTGTGACAGATCGGGAGGAAAGAGCACGTGCATGCCCCCACTCGAGACGAGGACTGACTCCCCTGGGGAGACTCCAGAAGTACCCCAAGTTCCATGTCAGCACTGGAGAGTAATCCTCAGGTTCCGGCACCGAATCCACACAAGCTCTTAGTCCACAACATCGACAGGAGAGGAATCCCGAGATGCCCCGAGCAACTCGCATGGGGACTGGCCTTTCCTGAGGCCACCAGAGCGAGTCCATGAGGTCCCCGTCGTAAGTCAAGAGCACATGCCGCAACGCGAGAAAATCCAGGAGGTTCTCCCCTGCAGGCGAGATGAGGCCCATTCGTGCTGAGGCGTCTCGAGGCTAATCAGAGCTAACTTCTGGAACATACAAAGGGTCCTTCACACCCTTGCTGCAACCCAAGAAGTTCCCCTGCATACCCGTCTCCACTCGAGAGGAAGCACGCGAGTCCCGCCCACATCGCGAGGAGCCGCGTTTTCGCCTCCTAGCTCGAGAGGAGGGATCCTTTCCCTGCGTGGTCGGGAAAGAATTCCCGGCATTCTCGTCGCATCCCAAGAGGAGCGCTCTCCACAGGAAAGGCGAGAGGAACTCAAGGGTCGTGCCACATTCCCAGAGCCCCCAGATGTCTCAGTCCATTCCAGGGAAACCTGTTTTCCCTGCACTGCCTCCACTTTCAAGCCGAGGATCGACTCACACCACGGTGGCACGTGGGACAGCCCTGTGGGAAAGCCTCGTGGGAAAGCCTCGGAGGGAAAGCCTCGAGGGAAAGACCCTGATCCCTTGATCCACGCGAAGGGAAGCGTGACACTACTGCTACACCTCGGGAGGAAAGCGCACGTGCATGCCCCCACTCGAGAAAAGGACTGACTCCACTGAGGAGACTCCAGAAGTACCCCAAGAACATGTCAGCACTGGAGAGGAATGCTCAGGTTCCGGCACCGACTCCACACAAGATCTTAGGCCCCGGCATCGACGGGAGAGGAATCCCGAGAGGCCCCCGAGCAACTCGCATGGGGACTGGCCTTTCCTGAGGCCAACAGAGCGGGTCCCTGAGGTCCCCGTCGCAAGTCGAGAGCACCTGCCTCAACTCGAGAAAATCCAGGAGGTTCTCCCCTCCAGGCGAGATGAGGCCCATTGTGCTGAGGCGTCTCGAGGCGAATCACACCTAACCTCTTGAATTTCCAAAGGGTCCTTCACACCCTTGCTGCAACTCAAGAAGTTCCGCGACATACCCGTCTCCACTTGAGAGGAAGCACGAGAGTCCCGCCCACATCCAGAGGAGCCCCGTTTCCGCCTCCTAGATCGAGAGGAGGCATCCTTTCACTGCGTGTTCGGGAAAGAATTTCCGGCGTACCCATCTCATCTCAAGAGGAGGTGCTTTCCACAGGAAAGGTGAGAGGAACTCCAGGGTCGTGCCACCACTCCCAGAAACACCAGATGTCTCCGTCCATTCCAGGGAAAACTTTTTTCCCTCCACTGCATCGACTTTCAAGCCAAGGATCGACTCAAACCACGGTGGCACGTGGGACAGCCTTGTAGTAAAGCCTCGTGAAAAAGCCTCCAGGGAAAGCCTCGAGGGAAAGACACAGATCCCTTTATCCCCTCGAAGGGAAGCATGACACTTCTGCTACAGCTCGGGAGGAAAACGCACGTGCATGCCCCGACTCGAGACAAGGACTAACTCCCGTGGGGAGAATCCAGAAGTACCCCAAGATCCATGTCAGCACTGGAGAGGAATGCTCAGGTTCCGGCACCGACTCCACACAAGATCTTAGGCCCCGGCATCGACGGGAGGGGAATCCCGAGAGGCCCCCGAGCAACTCGCATGGGGACTGGCCTTTCCTGAGGCCACCAGAGCGGGTCTCTGAGGTCCCCGCCGTAAGTCGAGAGCACCTGCCGCAACTCGAGAAAATCCAGTAGGTTCTCCCCTCCAGGCGAGATGAGGCCCATTTCCGCTGAGGCGTCTCGAGGCTAATCACACCTAACCTCTGGAACTTCCAAAGGGTCTTTCACACGCTTGCTGCAACTCAAGAAGTTCGCCGACATACCCGTCTCCACTCGAGAGGAAGCACGAGAGTCCCGCCCACAACCAGAGGGGTCCCGCTTCCGCCTCCTAGCTCGAGAAGAGGAATCCTTTCCCTGCGTGGGTCGGGAAAGAATTCCCGGCGTTCCCGTCGCATCTCAAGAGGAGACGCTCTCCACAGGAAAGGCGAGAGGAACTCCAGGGTCATGTCACCGTTCCCCGAGTCCCCCAGATGTCTCAGTCCATTCCAGGGAAAACTGTTTTCCCTGCACTTCCTTGAATTTCAAGCCGAGGATCGACTCACACCACGGTGGCACGTGGGACAGCGCTGTGGGAAAGCCTCGTGGGAAAGCCTCATAGGAAGCCTCGAGGGAAAACCACAGATCCCTTGATCCACTCGAAGGGAAGCGTGACACTGCTGCTACAACTCGGGAGGAAAGCGCACGTGCATGCCCCTCTCCAGACGAGGACTGACTCCACTGGGGAGCCTCCAGAAATACCCAAGATCCATGTTGGCACTGGAGAGGAATCCTCAGGTTCCGTCATCAACTCCACACAATGTATTAGGCCCCGGCATCAAGGGGAGAGGAATCCCGAGAGGCCCCCGAGCAACTGGCTTGGGGACTGGCCTTTTCTGACGCCACGAGAGCGGGTCCCGGAGGTCCCCATCGTAAGTCGAGAGCACCTGCCCCAACTCGAGAAAATCCAGGAGGTTCTCCCCTCAAGCCGAGATGAGGCCCATTTCCGCTGAGGCGTCTCGAGTCTAATCACACCTAACCTCTGGAACTTCCAAAGGGTCCTTCACACCCTTGCTTCAGCTCAAGAAGTTCCCCAACATACCCGTCTCCACTCGAGAGGAAGCCCGAGAGTCCTGCCCACATCCAGAGGAGCCCCGTTTCCGCCTCCTAGCTCGAGAGGAGGGATCCTTTCCCTGCGTGGTCGAGAAAGAATTCCCGGCCTTCCCGTCGCATCTCAAGAGGAGGCACTCTCCACAGGAAAGGAGAGGAACTCCAGAGTCGTGCCACCATTCCCAGAGTCCCCCAGATGTCTCAGTCCATTCCAGGGAAACCTGTTTTTGCTGCACTGCCTCGACTTTCAAGCCGAGGATCCACGGTGGCACGTGGACAGCCCTGTGGGAAAGCCTCGTGGGAAAGTCTCGTGGGAAAGCCTCGAGGGAAAGCCAGTGATCCCTTGATCCACGTGAAGGGAAGTGTGACACTGCTGCTAGAGCTCGGGAGGAAAGCGCACGTGCATGCCCCCACTCGATACGAGGACTGACTCCCCTAGGGAGACTTCAGAAGTACCCCAAGATCCATGTCAGCACTGGAGAGGAATCCTCAGATTCTGGCACCGACTCCACACAAGATCTTAGGCCCCGGCATCGACGGGAGGGGAATCCGAGAGGCCCCCGAACTACTCGCATGGGGACTGGCCTTTCCTGAGGCCACCAGAGCGGGACCCTGAGGTCCCGGTCGTAAGAAGAGAGCACTTGCCGCAACTCGAGAAAATACAGGAGGTTCTCCCCTCCAGGCGAGATGAGGCCCATTTCTGCTGAGGCGTCTCGAGGCTAATCACATCTAACCTCTGGAACTTCCAAAGGGTCATTCACACCATTGCTGCATCTCAAGAAGTTCCCGGACATACCCGTCTCCACTCGAGAGGAAGCCCGAGAGTACCGCCACATGCAGAGGAGCCGCGTTTCCGCCTCCTAGCTCGAGAGGAGGTATCCTTTCCCTGCGTTGTGGGGAAAGAATTCCTCGTGTTCCCTTCGCATCTCAAGAGGAGACGCTCTCCTCAGGAAAGGCGAGAGGAACTCCAGGGTCGTGCCACCATTCCCAGAGTTCCCAAGATGTCTCAGTTCATTCCAGGGAAACCTGTTTCCCCTTCAGTGCCTCGACTTTCAAGCCGAGGATCGACTCAAACCACGGTGGCACGTGGACAGCCCTGTGGGAAAGCCTCGAGGGAAAGCCACAGATCCTTGATCCATGCGAAGGGAAGGGTGACACTGCTGCTATAGCTCTGGAGGAAAGCGCCTGTGCATGCCCCCACTCGAAACGAGGACTGACTCCCTGGGGAGACTCCAGAAGTACCCCAAGATCCATGTCGGCACTGGAGAGGAATCCTCAGGTTCCAGGACAACTCCACACAAGGTCTTATGCCCCGGCATCGACGAGTGAGGAATCCGAGAGCCCCCCGAGCAACTCGCATGGGACTGGCCTTTCCTGAGGCCACCACAGCGGGTCCCTGAGGTCCCGTGGTAAGTCGAGGGCATCTGCCGCAACTCGAGAAAATCCAGGAGGTTCTCCCCTTCAGCGAGATGAGGCCCGAGGAGATATTGCCTTTGAGACCTCAGCGGAAAT
>NW_017195553.1:0-8871 GCF_001704415.2 Capra hircus
AGGTTAGTGTGATTAGCCTCGAGACGCCTCAGGGAAATGGGCCTCATCTCGCCTGGAGGGGAGAACCTCCTGGATTTTCTCGAGTTGCGGCAGGTGCTCTCGACTTACGACGGGGACCTTTAGGGACCCGCACTGGTGGCCTCAGGAAAGGCCATTCCCCATGCGAGTTTCTCGGGGGCCTCTCGGGATTCCTCTCCGGTCGATCCCGGGGCCTAAGATCTTGTGTGGAGCCGGTGCCGGAACCTGAGGATTCCTCTCCAGTGCTGACATGGATCTGGGGGTACTTCTGGAGTCTCCCCAGGACAATCAGTTCCTAGTCTCGAGTGGGGGCATGCAGTGCGCTCTCCTCCCGAGCTCTAGAAGCAGTGTCACGCTTCCCTTTCGTGGATCAAGGGATCAGCTTTCCCTCGAGGCTTTCCCACGGGCTTTCCCACGAGGCTTTCCCACAATGCAGTCCCACGTGCCACCGTAGTGTGAGTCGATCCTCGGCTTGAAAGTCGAGGCAGTGCAGGAAAACAGGTTTCCCTGGAATGGACGGAGATATCTGGGGACTCTGGGAATGGTGGCACGACCCTGGAGTTCCTCTCGCCTTTCCTGTGGAGAGCGCCTCCTCTTGAAATGCGACGGAAAGCGGGAATTCTTTCCCGACCACGCAGGGAAAGGATCCCTCCTCTCGAGCTAGGAGGCTGAAACGGGGCTCCTCTGGATGTGGGCGGACTCTCGTGCTTCCTCTCGAGTGGAGACGGCTATGTCGGGGAACTTCTTGTGTTGCAGCAAGTGTGAAGGACCCTTTGGAAGTCCAGATGTTAATATGATTAGCCTCGAGACCTCAGCGGAAATGGGCCTCATCTCGCCTGGAGAGGAAAACCTCCTGGATTTTCTCGAGTTGCGGCAGGTGCTCTCGACTTACGACGGGGACCTTAGGACCCGCACTGGTGGCCTCAGGAAAGGCCATTCCCCATGCGAGTTTCTCGGGGCCTCTCGGATTCCTCTCTGTCGATCCCGGGGCCTAAGATCTTGTGTGGAGCCGTGCCGGAACCTGAGGATTCCTCTCCAGTGCTGACATGGATCTGGGTACTTCTGGAGTCTCCCCAGGACAATCAGTCCTAGTCTCGAGTGGGGGCATGCACGTGCGCTCTCCTCCGAGCTCTAGAAGCAGTGTCACGCTTTCCCTTCGCGTGGATCAAGGGATCAGGGGCTTTCCCTCGAGCTTTCCCACGAGCTTTCCCAGGCTTCCCACAATGCTGTCCCACGTGCCACCGCGTGGTGTGAGTCGATCCTCGGCTTGAAAGTCGAGGCAGTGCAGGGAAAACAGGTATTCCCTGGAATGGACGGAGACATCTGGGGGACTCTGGGAATGGTGGCACGACCTGGAGTTCCTGCTCGCCTTTCCTGTGGAGAGCGCCTCCTCTTGAGATGCGACGGGAACGCGGGAATCTTTCCCGACCACGCAGGGAAAGGATCCCTCCTCTCGAGCTAGGAGGCGAACGGGCTCCTCTGGATGTGGCGCGGACTCTCGTGCTTCCTCTCGAGTGGAGGGTATGTCGGGGAACTTCTTGAGTTGCAGCAAGGTGTGAAGGACCCTTTGGAAGTTCCAGATGTTAGATATGATTAGCCTCGAGACGCCTCAGCGGAAATGGGCCTCATCTCGCCTGAGGGAAAACCTCCTGGATTTTCTCGAGTTGCGGCAGGTGCTCTCGACTTACGACGGGGACCTCAGCGACCGCTCTGGTGGCCTCAGAAAGGCCAGTCCCCATGCCGAGTTGCTCGGGGCCTCTGGGATTTCCTCTCCCGTCGATGCTGGCCTAAGACCTTGTGTGGAGTCAGTGCCGGAACCTGAGGATTCCTCTCAGTGCTGACATGGATCTTGGGGTACTTCTGGAGTCTCCCCAGGGGAGTCAGTCCTCGTCTCGAGTGGGGCATGCACGTGCGCTTTCCTCCGAGCTGTAGCAGCAGTGTCGTCTTCCCTCGCGTGGATCAAGGGATCTGTGGCTTTCCCTCGAGGCTTTCCCCGCTTTCCCACGAGGCTTTCCCACGAGGCTTTCCCACAGGGTCCCACATGCTGTCCCACGTGCCACGTGGTGTGAGTCGATCCTTGGCTTGAAAGTCGAGGCAGTGCAGGGAAACAGGTTTCCCTGGAATGGACTGAGACATCTGGGGACTCTGGAATGGTGGCACGACCCTGGAGTTCTCTCGCCTTTCCTGTGGAGAGCCCTCCTCTTGAGATGCGACGGGAATGCCGGAATTCTTTCCCGACCACGCAGGAAAGGATCTCCTCTCGAGCTAGGAGGCGGAAACGGGGCTCCTCTGGATGTGGGCGGACTCTCGTGCTTCCTCTCGAGTGGAGACGGGTATGTCGGGAACTTCTTGTGTTGCAGCAAGGTGTGAAGGCCCTTTGAAGTTCCAGAGGTTAGTGTGATTAGCCTCGAGACGCCTCAGCGGAAATGGGCCTCATCTCGCCTGGAGGGGAAACCTCCTGGATTTTCTCGAGTTGCGGCAGGTGCTCTCGACTTACGACGGGGACCAGGGACCCGCTCTGGTGGCTCAGGAAAGGCCATCCCCATGCGAGTTTCTCGGGGCCTCTCGGGATTCCTCTCCCGTCGATGCGGGGCTAAGATCTTGTGTGGAGCCGTGCCGGAACCTGAGGATTCCTCTCCAGTGCTGACATGGATCTTGGGGTACTTCTGGAGTCTCCCAGGGCAGTCAGTTCCTCGTCTCGAGTGGGGGCATGCACGTGCGCTTTCCTCCCGAGCTTAGAGCAGTGTCACGCTTCCTTCGCGTGGATCAAGGGATCAGGGGCTTTCCCTCGAGGCTTTCCCAGAGGCTTTCCCACGAGGCTTTCCCACAGGCTGTCCCAGCTGCCACCGTGGTGTGAGTCGATCCTCGGCTTGAAAGTCGAGACAGTGCAGGGAAAACAGTTTCCCTGGAATGGACTGAGATATCTGGGGGACTCTGGGAATGGTGCACGACCCTGGAGTTCCTCTCGCCTTTCCTGTGGAGAGCGCCTCCTCTTGAGATGCGACGGGAACGCCGGGAATTCTTTCCCGACCACGCAGGGAAAGGATCCCTCCTCTCGAGCTAGGAGGCGAAACGGGGCTCCTCTGGATGTGGGCGGGACTCTCGTGCTTCCTCTCGAGTGGAGACGGGTATGTCGGGAACTTCTTGAGTTGCAGCAAGGTGTGAAGGACCTTTGGAAGTTCCAGAGGTTAGGTTGATTAGCCTCGAGACGCCTCAGCGGAAATGGGCCTCATCTCGCCTGGAGGGAGAACTCCTGGAATTTCTCGAGTTGCGGCAGGTGCTCTCGACTTACGACGGGACCTCAGCGACCCGCTCTGGTGGCCTCAGGAAAGGCCAGTCCCCATGCGAGTTGCTCGGGGCCTCTCGGGATTTCCTCTCCCGTCGATGCTGGGCCTAAGACCTTGTGTGGAGTCAGTGCCGGAACCTGAGGATTCCTCTCCAGTGCTGACATGGATCTTGGGTACTTCTGGAGTCTCCCCAGGGAGTCAGTCCTGTCTCGAGTGGGGACATGCACGTGCGCTTTCCTCCCGAGCTGTAGCAGCAGTGTCGTGCTTCCCTTCGAGTGGATCAAGGGATCTGTGGCTTTCCCTCGAGGCTTTCCCACGAGGCTTTCCCACGAGGCTTTCCACTAGGCTTTCCCACGAGGCTTTCCCACAGTGCTGTCCCACGTGCCACCGTGGTGTGAGTCGATCCTCGGCTTGAAAGTCGAGGCAGTGCAGGGAAAACAGGTTTCCCTGAATGGACGAGACATCTGGGGGACTCTGGAATGGTGGCACGACCCTGGAGTTCCTCTCGCCTTTCCTGTGGAGAGCGCCTCCTCTTGAGATGCGACGGGAATGCGGGAATTCTTTCCCGACCACGCATGGGAAAGATCCCTCCTATCGAGCTAGAGCGGAAACGGGGCTCCTCTGGATGTGGCGTGACTCTCGTGCTTCCTCTCGAGTGGAGACGGTATGTCGGGAACTTCTTGAGTTGCAGCAAGGGTGTGAAGGACCCTTTGGAAGTTCCAGATGTTAGATGTGATTAGCCTCGAGACGCCTCAGCGGAAATGGGCCTCATCTCGCCTGGAGAGGAAACCTCCTGGATTTTCTCGAGTTGCGGCAGGTGCTCTCGACTTACGACGGGGACCTCAGGACCGCTCTGTGGCCTCAGAAAGGCCAGTCCCCATGCGAGTTGCTCGGGGCCTCTCGGATTCCTCTCCCGTCGATGCTGGGGCTAAGACCTTGTGTGGAGTCAGTGCCGGAACCTGAGGATTCCTCTCCAGTGCTGACATGGATCTTGGGTATTTCTGGAGTCTCCCCAGGGGAGTCAGTCCTCGTCTCGAGTGGGGCATGCACGTGCGCTTTCCTCCCGAGCTGTAGCAGCAGTGTCGTGCTTCCCTTCGTGTGGATCAAGGATCTGTGGCTTCCCTCGAGGCTTTCCCACGAGGCTTTCCCACGAGGCTTCCCACGAGGCTTTCCCACAGGGCTGTCCAACGTGCCACCGTGGTGTGTGTCGATCCTCGGCTTGAAAGTCGAGACAGTGCCAGGGAAAACAGGTTTCCTGGAATGGACTGAGACATCTGGGGGACTCTTGGAATGGTGGCACGACCCTGAGTTCCTCTCGCCCTTTCCTGTGGAGAGCGCCTCCTCTTGGAGATGCGCCGGGAAGGCCGGGAATTCTTTCACCGACCACGCAGTGAAAGAATCCCTCCTCTCGAGCTAGGAGGCAGAAATCGGGACTCCTCTGGATGTGGGGTTGAACTCTCGTGCTTCCTCTCGAGTGGAGACGGTATGTCGGGGAACTTCTTGAGTTGCAGCAAGGGTGTGAAGGACCCTTTGGAATTTCCAGAGGTTAGGTGTGATTAGCCTCGAGACGCCTCAGCGGAAATGGGCCTCATCTCGCCTGGAGTGGAGAACCTCCTGGATTTTCTCGAGTTGCTGCAGGTGCTCTCGACTTACGACGGGGACCTCAGGGACCCGCTCTGGTTGCCTCAGGAAAGGCCAGTCCCCATGCGAGTTTGCTCAGGGGCCTCTTGGGATTCCTCTCCCGTCGATGCTGGGGCCTAAGACCTTGTGTGGAGTCAGTGCCGGAACCTGAGGATTCCTCTCCCAGTGCTGACATGGATCTTGGGTACTTCTGGAGTCTCCCCAGGGGAGTCAGTCCTCGTCTCGAGTGGGGGCATGCACGTGCGCTTTCCTCCCGAGCTGTAGCAGCAGTGTCGTGCTTCCCTTCGTGTGGATCAAGGGATCTGTGGCTTTCCCTCGACGCTTTCCCACGAGGCTTTCCCACGAGGCTTTCCCACGAGGCTTTCCCACAGGGCTGTCCATGTGCCACCGTGGTGTGAGTCGATCCTTGGCTTGAAAGTCGAGGTAGTGCAGGGAAAACAGGTTTCCCTGGAATGGACAGAGACATCTGGGGGACTCTGGGAATGGTGGCACGACCCTGGAGTTCCTCTTGCCTTTCCTGTGGAGAGCGCCTCCTCTTGAGATACGACGGGAATGCCGGGAATTCTTTCCCGACCACGCATGGAAAGGTTCCCTCCTATCGAGCTAAGAGACGGAAACGGGCTCCTCTGGATGTGGGCGTGACTCTCGTGCTTCCTCTCGAGTGGAGACGGGTATGTCGGGGAACTTCTTGAGTTGCAGCAAGTGTGTGAAGGACCCTTTGGAAGTTCCAGATGTTAGATATGATTAGCCTCGAGACGCCTCGCGGAAAATGGGCCTCATCTCGCCTGGAGAGGAAACCTTCCTGGATTTTCTCGAGTTGCGGCAGGTGCTCTCGACTTACGACGGGGACCACAGGGACCTGCTCTGGTGGCTTCAGTAAAGGCCAGTCCCCATGCGAGTTGCTCGGGGCCTCTCGGGTTTCCTCTCCCGTCGATGCTGGGGCATAAGACCTTGTGTGGAGTCCAGTGCCGGAACCTGAGGATTCCTCTCCAGTGCTCGACATGGATCTTGGGGTACTTTCTGGAGTCTCCCCAGGGGAGTCAGTCCTCGTCTCGAGTGGGGCATGCACGTGCGCTTTCCTCCCGAGCTGTAGCAGCCAGTGTCGTGCTTCCCTTCGTGTGGATCAAAGGATCTGTGGCTTTCCATCGAGGCTTTCCCTCGGGCTTTCCACGAGCTTTCCCACGAGGCTTTCCCACAGGGCTGTCCCACGTGCCACCGTGGTGTGAGTCGGATCCTCGGCTTGAAAGTCGAGGCAGTGCAGGGAAACAGGTTTCCTGGAATGGACTGAGACATCTGGGGGACTCTGGGAATGGTGGCACGACCCTGGAGTTCCTCTCGCCTTTCCTGTGGGAGAGCGCCTCCTCTTGAGATGCGACGGAAATGACGGGAATTCTTTCCCGACCACGCAGGGAAAGGATCACTCCTCTCGAACTAGGAGGCGGAAACGGGGCTCCTCTGGATGTGGGCGGGATTCTCGTGCTTCCTCTCGAGTGGAGACGGGTATGTTGCGGGACTTCTTGAGTTGCAGCAAGGGTGTGAAGGTCCCTTTGGAAGTTCCAGAGGTTAGGTGTGATTAGCCTCGAGACGCCTCAGGGGAAATGGGCCTCATCTCGCCTGGAGGGAGAACCTCCTGGATTTTCTCGAGTTGCGGCAGGTGCTCTCGACTTACGACGGGACCTTAGGGACCCGCACTGGTGCCTCAGGAAAGGCCATTCCCCATGCGAGTTTCTCGGGGGCCTCTCGGGATTCCTCTCCGGTCGATCCCGGGGCCTAAGATCTTGTGTGGAGCCTCGGTGCCGAACCTGAGGATTCCTCTCCAGTGCTGACATGGATCTGGGGGTACTTCTGGTAGTCTCCCCAGGACAATCAGTTCCTAGTCTCGAGTGGGGCATGCACGTTGCGCTCTCCTCCCGAGCTCTAGAAGCAGTGTCACGCTTCCCTTCGGTGGATCAAGGATCAGGGGCTTTCCCTCGGAGGCTTTTTCCCACGAGGCTTTCCCACAATGCAGTCCCACGTGCCCGCTGGTGTGAGTCGATCCTCGGCTTAAAGTCGAGGCAGTGCAGGGAAAACAGGTTTCCTGGAATGGACTGAGATATCTGGGGGACTCTGGGAATGGTGGCACGACCCTGAGTTCCTCTCGCCTTTCCTGTGGAGAGCGCCTCCTCTTGAGATGCGACGGAACGCCGGGAATTTTCCCGACCACGCGGGAAAGGATCCCTCCTCTCGAGCTAGGAGGCGGAACGGGGATCCTCTGGATGTGGGCGGGACTCTCGTGCTTCCTCTCGAGTGGAGACGGGTATGTCAGGGAACTTCTTGAGTTGCAGCAAGAGTGTGAAGGACCCTTTGGAAGTTCCAGAGTTAGGTCTGATTAGCCTCGAGACGCCTCAGCGGAAAATGGGCCTCATCTCGCCTGGAGGGGAGAACCTCCTGGATTTTCTCGAGTTGCGGCAGGTGCTCTCGACTTACGACGGGGACCTCAGCGACCCGCTCTGGTGGCCTCAGGAAAGGCCAATCCCATGCGAGTTGCTCGGGGCCTCTCGGGGGCCACTGGGGTTTCCTCTCCGTCGATGCTGGGCCTAAGACCTTGTGTGGAGTCAGTGCCGGAACCTGAGGATTCCTCTCCAGTGCTGACATGGATCTTGGGGTCTTCTGGAGTCTCCCCAGGGAGTCAGTCCTTGTTCGAGTGGGGACATGCACGTGCGCTTTCCTCCGAGCTGTAGCAGCAGTGTCGTGCTTCCCTTCGTGTGGATCAAGGATCTGTGCTTTCCCTCGAGGCTTTCCCTTTCCCACGAGGCTTTCCCACGAGGCTTTCCCACAGGCTGTCCCACGTGCCACCGTGGTGTGAGTCGATCCTCGGCTTGAAAGTCGAGACAGTGCAGGGAAAACAGGTTTCCCTGGAATGGACTGAGACATCTGGGGGACTCTTGGAATGGTGGCACGACCCTGGAGTTCCTCTCGCCTTTCCTGTGAGAGAGCGCCTCCTCTTGAGATGGCCGGAAGGCCGGGAATTCTTTCCCGACCACGCAGTGAAAGAATCCCTCCTCTCGAGCTAGGAGGCAAATCGGGGCTCCTCTGGATGTGGGCGGAACTCTCGTGCTTCCTCTCGAGTGGAGACGGGTATGTCGGGGAACTTCTTGAGTTGCAGCAAGGGTGTGAAGGACCCTTTGGAAGTTCCAGAGGTTAGGTGTGATTAGCCTCGAGACGCCTCAGCGAAATGGGCCTCATCTCGCCTGGAGGGAGAACCTCCTGGATTTTCTCGAGTTGCTGCAGGTGCTCTCGACTTACGACGGGGACCTCAGGGACCCGCTCTGGTTGCCTCAGGAAAGGCCAGTCCCCATGCGAGTTGCTCAGGGGCCTCTCGGGATTCCTCTCCCGTCGATGCTGGGGGCTAAGACCTTGTGTGGAGTCAGTGCCGGAACCTGAGGATTCCTCTCCAGTGCTGACATGGATCTGGGTACTTCTGGAGTCTCCCCAGGGAGTCAGTCCTCGTCTCGAGTGGGGCATGCACGTGCGCTTTCCTCCCGAGCTGTAGCAGCAGTGTCGTGCTTCCCTTCGTGTGGATCAAGGGATCTGTGGCTTTCCTCGACGCTTTCCCACGAGGCTTTCCCACGAGGCTTTCCACGAGGCTTTCCACAGGGCTGTCCCATGTGGCCACCGTGGTGTGAGTCGATCCTTGGCTTGAAAGTCGAGCGTAGTGCAGGGAAAACAGGTTTCCCTGGAATGGACTGAGACATCTGGGGACTCTGGAATGGTGGCACGACCCTGGAGTTCCTCTCGCCTTTCCTGTGGAGAGCGCCTCCTCTTGAAATGCGACGGAAATGCCGGGAATTCTTTCCGACCACGCAGGGGAAAGGATCCCTCTCTCGAGCTAGGAGGCTAAAACCGGGGCTCCTCTGGATGTGGGTGGCGCTCTCGAGCTTCCTCT
>NW_017195554.1:0-8869 GCF_001704415.2 Capra hircus
TAAGACCTTGTGGAGTCGGTGCGGAACCTGAGGATTCCTCTCCAGTGCTGACATGGATATTGGGGTACTTCTGGAGTCTCCCCAGGGGAGTCAGTCCTCGTCTCGAGTGGGGCATGCACGAGCGCTTACCTCCCGAGCTGTAGGCAGCAGTGTCATGGCTTCCCTTCGCGTGAATCAAGCGAACAGTGGGCTTTCCCTCGAGGCTTTAGAGGGGAGGCTTTCCACAGCGCTTTCCACGGTGCCACATGGTGTGAGTCGATCCTCGTTGAAATTTGAGGCAGTGGCCGGAAAACAGGTTCCCTGGAATGGCCTGAGACATCTGGGCGGACTCTGGGAATGTGGAAGGACCCTGGAGTTCCTGACGCCTTTCCTGTGGAAAGCCTACCTCTTGAGATGCGACGGGAACCCGGGAATTCTTTCCCGACCTGGCAGGGAAAGGACCCTCCTCTCGGTGCTATGAGGCGGAAACGGGGCTCCTCTGGATGTGGGCGGACTCTCGTGCTTCCTCTCGAGTGGAGACGGGTATGTCGGGGAACTTCTTGAGTTGCAGCAAGGATTGTGAAGACGTTTTGAAGTTCCAGAGGTTAGGTGTGATTAGCCTGGGGACGCCTCAGAGGAAATGGGCCTCATCTCGCCTGGAGGGGAGAACCTCCTGGATTTTATCGAGTTGCGGCAGTTGCTCTCGACTTATGACGGGACCTCAGGGACCCGCTCTGATGGCCTCAGGAAAGGCCAGTACCCATGCTAGTTGCTCGGGCCTCTCGGATTCTCTCCCGTCGATCAGGGCCTAAAACCTTGTTTGGAGTCGGTGCCGGAACGTGAGGATTCCTCGCCAGTGCTGATGTGATCTTGGGGTACTTCTGGAGTCTCTCCAGGGTAGTCAGTCCTCGTATCGAGTGGGGGCATGCACGTGCGCTTTCCTTCCGAGATGTAGCAGCAGTGTCACACTTCCGTTCGCGTGAATCAAAGCAACTGTGGCTTCCCTCGAGGCTTTCCACGAGGCTTTCTCTCGAGGCTTTCCCACGAGGCTTTCCCACAGGGCTGTCCCACGTGCCACAGTGGTGTGAGTCGATCCTCGCTTGAAAGTAGAGGCAGTGCAGGGAAAAACAGGTGTCCCTGGAATGGACTGGGACATCTGGGGGACTTAGGGAATGGTGGCACGTCCCTGGAGTTCCTCTCGCCTTTCCTGTGGAGATCGCCTCCTCTTGAGATGCACCGGAAACACTGGGAACTCTTTCCCGATCACTGATGGAAAGGATCCCTCCTCTCGAGCTAGGAGGCGGAAACGGGGCTCCTCTGAATTTGGGCGGGACTCTCGTGCTTCTCTCGAGTGGAGAGGGTATGTTGGGGATCTTCTTGAGTTGCAGCAAGGTGTGAAGGACCCTTTGTAAGTTCCAGAGGTTAGGTGTGATTAGCCTTGAGACACCTCAGCGGAAATGGTCCTTATCTCGCCTGGAAGGGAGAACCTCCTGGATTTTCTCGAGTTGTGGCAGGTGCTCTCGACTAACGACGGGGACCTCAGGGACCCGCTCTGGTGGCCTCAGGAAAGGCCAGTCCCATGCAAAGTTGCTCGGGGCCTCTCGGGATTCCTCTCCCTTCGATGCCAGGCCCTAAGACCTTGTTTGGAGTCGGTGCCGGAACCTGAGGATTCCTCTCCAGTGCTGACATGGATCCTGGGGTACTTCTGGAGTCTCCCCAGGGGAGTCACTCGTCGTCTCGAGTGCGGGTATGCACGTGCGCTTACCTCCCGAGCTGTAACAGCAGTGTCACGCTTCCCGTCGCGTGGATCAAGGGATCTGTGGCTTTCCCTCGAGGCTTTCCACGAGGCCTTCCCACAGGGCTGTCCCACGTGCCACCGAGGTGTGAGTCGATCCTCGGCTTGAAAGTCGAGGCAGTGCAGGGAAAACAGGTTTCCCTGGAATGGACTGACACATCTGGGGGACTCTGGGAATGTGGCACAACCCGGGAGTTCCTCTCGCCTTTCCTGTGGAGAGCGCCTCCACTTGAGGTGTGACGGGAACGCCGGGAATTCTTTCCCGACCACGCAGGGAAAGGATCCCTCCTCTCGAGTTAGGAGGCGGAAACGGGGCTCCTCTGGATGTGGGCGGGACTCTCGTGCTTCCTCTCGAGTGTAGTCGGGTATGTCGGGGAACTTCTTGAGTTGCAGCAAGGGTGTGAAGGACCCTTTGGAAGTTCCAGAGTTTAGGTGTGATTAGCCTCGAGACGCCTCAGCGGAAATGGGCCTCATCTCGCCTGGAGGGGAGAACCTCCTGGATTTTCTCGAGTTGCGGCAGGTGCTCTCGACTTACGACGGGGACCTCAGGGACCCGCTCTGGTGGCCTCAGGCAAGGCCAGTCCCCATGCGAGTTGCTCGGGGGCCTCTCGGGATTCCTCTCCAGTGGATGCCGGGGCCTAAGATCTTGTGTGGAGTAGGTGCCGGAACCTGAGCATTCCTCTCAAGTGCTGAGATGGATCTTGGGGTACTTCTGGAGTCTCCCCAGGGGAGTCAGTCGTCGTCTCGAGTGGGGGAATGCACGTAACGCTTTCCTCCCGAGCGAAGCAGCAGTGTCACGCTTCCCTTTGCGTGGATCAAGGATCAGGGGCTTTCCCTCGAGGCTTTCCACAGGGCTTTCCCACGAGGCTTCCCCACAGGGCTGTCCCACGTGCCACCGTGGTGTGAGTCGATCCTCCCTTGAAAGTCAGGGCAGTGCAGGGAAAAACAGGTTTCCCTGCAATGGCCTGAGAAATCAGGGGGGACTCTGGGAATGGGGCCTGATCCTGGGAGTTCCTCTCGTCTTTCCTGTGGAGAGCGCCTCCTCTTGAGATGCGACAGGAATGCTAGGAATTCTTTCCCGACCACGCAGGGAAAGGATCCCTCCTCTCGAGCTAGCAGTCGGAAACGGGGCCACTCTGGAAATGGGCGGGACTCTCATGTTACTCTTGAGTGGAGACCGGTATGTCGGGGAACTTCTTGAGTTGCAGCAAGGGTGTGAAGGACCCTTTGGAAGTTCCAGATGTTAGATGTGATTAGCCTCGAGACGCCTCAGCGGAAATGGGCCTCATCTCGCCTGGAGGGGAGAACCTCCTGGATTTTCTCGAGTTGCGGCAGGTGCTCTCAACTTACGACGGGGACCTCAGGGACCCGCTCTGGAGGCCTCAGGAAAGGCCAGTCCCCATGCGAGTTGCTCGGGGGCCTCTCGGGATTCCTCTCCCTTCGATGCCGGTGCCTAAGATCTTGTGTGGAGTCGGTGCTGGAACCTGAGGATTCCTCTGCAGTGCTGACATGGATCTTGGTGTACTTCTGGAGTCTCTCAGGGCAGTCAGTCCGCTACTCCACTGGGGGCATGCACGTGCGCTTTCCTCCCGATCTGTAGCAGCAGTGTCACGCTTCCCTTCGCATGGATCAAGGGATCTGTGGCTTTCCCTCGAGGCTTTCCCACGAGGCTTTCCCACAGGGCTGTCCCACGTGCCACTGTGGTGTGAGTCGATCCTCGGTTTGAAAGTCGAGGCAGTGCAGGGAATAAAGGTTTCCCTGGAATGGACTGAGACATCTGGGGGACTCTGGGAATGGTGGCACGACCCTGGAGTCCTCTCTATTTTCTGTGGAGAGCGCCTCCACTTAAGATGCGTTGGAAACGCCGTGAATTCTTTTCCGACCATGCAGGGGAAGGATCAATGCTCTCGAGCTATGAGGCGGAAACAGGGCTCCTCTGGATGTGGGTGGGACACTCGTGCTTCCTCTCGAGTGGAGACGGGTATGTCGGGGAACTTCTTGAGTTGCAGCAAGGGTGTGAAGGACCCTTTGGAAGTTCCAGAGGTTACGGTGTGATTAGCCTCGAGACGCCTCAGCGGAAATGGGCCTCATCTCGCCTGGAGGGGAGAACCTCCTGGATTTTCTCGAGTTGCGGCAGGTGCTCTCGACTTACGACGGGGGACCTCAGGGACCCGCTCTGGTGGCCTCAGAAAGGCCAGTCCCCATGCGAGTTGCTCGGGGCATCTCGGGATTCCACTACCGTCGATGCCCGGGGCCTAAGACCTTGTTTGGAGTCGGTGCCGGAACCTGAGGATTCCTCTCCAGTGCTGACTTGGCTATTGGGGTACTTCTGGAGTCTCCCCAGGGGAGTCAGTCCTCGTCTCGAGTGGGGGCATGCACGAGCGCTTACCTCCCGAGCTGTAGCAGCAGTGTCATGCTTCCCTTCGCGTGAATCAAGGGAACAGTGGCTTTCCCTCGAGGCTTTCCCTAGAGGCTTTCCCACCAGGCTTTCCCACCGAGGCTTTACCACAGCGCTATCCACGTGCCACCATGGTGTGAGTCGATCCTCGGCTTGAAATTTGAGGCAGTGCCGGGAAAACAGGCTTCCCTGGAATGGCCTGAGACATCTGGCGACTCTGGGAATGGTGGAAGGACCCTGGAGTTCCTGACGCCTTTCCTGTGGAAAGCCTACCCTCTTGAGATGCGACGGGAACGCGGAATTCTTTTCCCGACCATGCAGGGAAAGGATCCCTCCTCTCGTGCTATGAGGCGGAAACGGGGCTCCTCTGGATGTGGGCGGGACTCTCGTGCTTCCTCTCGAGTGGAGACGGGTATGTCGGGGAACTTCTTGAGTTGCAGCAAGGATGTGAAGGACGTTTTCGAAGTTCCAGAGGTTAGGTGTGATTAGCCTGGGGACGCCTCAGAGGAAACGGGCCTCATCTCGCCTGGAGGGGAGAACCTCCTGGATTTTATCGAGTTGCGGCAGTTGCTCTCGACTTATGACGGGGACCTCAGGGACCCGCTCTGATGGCCTCAGGAAAGGCCAGTACCCATGCTAGTTGCTCGGCCTCTCGGGATTCTTCTCCCGTCGATGCAGGGGCCTAAAACCTTGTTTGGAGTCGGTGCCGGAACGTGAGGATTCCTCGCCAGTGCTGATGTGGATCTTGGGGTACTTCTGGAGTCTCTCCAGGGTAGTCAGTCCTCGTATCGAGTGGGGGCATGCACGTGCGCTTTCCTTCCGAGATGTAGCAGCAGTGTCACACTTCCGTTCGCGTGAATCAAAGCAACTGTGGCTTCCCTCGAGGCTTTCCCACGAGGCTTTCTCTCGAGGCTTTCCCACGAGGCTTTCCCACAGGGCTGTCCCACGTGCCACAGTGGTGTGAGTCGATCCTCGGCTTGAAAGTAGAGGCAGTGCAGGGAAAACAGGTGTCCCTGGAATGGACTGGGACATCTGGGGGACTTAGGGAATGGTGGCACGTCCCTGGAGTTCCTCTCGCCTTTCCTGTGGAGATCGCCTCCTCTTGAGATGCACCGGAAACACTGGAACTCTTTCCCGATCACTGATGGAAAGGATCCCTCCTCTCGAGCTAGGAGGCGGAAACGGGGCTCCTCTGAATTTGGGCGGGACTCTCGTGCTTCCTCTCGAGTGGAGACGGGTATGTTGGGGATCTTCTTGAGTTGCAGCAAGGGTGTGAAGGACCCTTTGTAAGTTCCAGAGGTTAGGTGTGATTAGCCTTGAGACACCTCAGCGGAAATGGTCCTTATCTCGCCTGGAAGGGAGAACCTCCTGGATTTTCTCGAGTTGTGGCAGGTGCTCTCGACTAACGACGGGGACCTCAGGGACCCGCTCTGGTGGCCTCAGGAAAGGCCAGTCCCCATGCAAGTTGCTCGGGGGCCTCTCGGATTCCTCTCCCTTCGATGCCAGGCCCTAAGACCTTGTTTGGAGTCGGTGCCGGGAACCTGAGGATTCCTCTCCAGTGCTGACATGGATCCTGGGGTACTTCTGGAGTCTCCCCAGGGGAGTCACTCGTCGTCTCGAGTGCGGGTATGCACGTGCGCTTACCTCCCGAGCTGTAACAGCAGTGTCACGCTTCCCGTCGCGTGGATCAAGGGATCTGTGGCTTTCCCTCGAGGCTTTCCCACGAGGCCTTCCCACAGGGCTGTCCCACGTGCCACCGAGGTGTGAGTCGATCCTCGGCTTGAAAGTCGAGGCAGTGCAGGGAAAACAGGTTTCCCTGGAATGGACTGACACATCTGGGGGACTCTGGAATGTGGCACAACCCGGGAGTTCCTCTCGCCTTTCCTGTGGAGAGCGCCTCCACTTGAGGTGTGACGGGAACGCCGGGAATTCTTTCCCCGACCACGCAGGGAAAGGATCCCTCCTCTCGAGTTAGGAGGCGGAAACGGGGCTCCTCTGGATGTGGGCGGGACTCTCGTGCTTCCTCTCGAGTGTAGTCGGGTATGTCGGGGAACTTCTTGAGTTGCAGCAAGGGTGTGAAGGACCCTTTGGAAGTTCCAGAGTTTAGGTGTGATTAGCCTCGAGACGCCTCAGCGGAAATGGGCCTCATCTCGCCTGGAGGGGAGAACCTCCTGGATTTTCTCGAGTTGCGGCAGGTGCTCTCGACTTACGACGGGGACCTCAGGGACCCGCTCTGGTGGCCTCAGGCAAGGCCAGTCCCCATGCGAGTTGCTCGGGGCCTCTCGGGATTCCTCTCCAGTGGATGCCGGGGCCTAAGATCTTGTGTGGAGTAGGTGCCGGAACCTGAGCATTCCTCTCAAGTGCTGAGATGGATCTTGGGGTACTTCTGGAGTCTCCCAGGGGAGTCAGTCGTCGTCTCGAGTGGGGGAATGCACGTGCGCTTTCCTCCCGAGCGAAGCAGCAGTGTCACGCTTCCCTTTGCGTGGATCAAGGGATCAGGGGCTTTCCCTCGAGGCTTTCCCACAGGGCTTTCCCACGAGGCTTCCCCACAGGGCTGTCCCACGTGCCACCGTGGTGTGAGTCGATCCTCCCTTGAAAGTCGAGGCAGTGCAGGGAAAACAGGTTTCCCTGCAATGGCCTGAGAAATCAGGGGGACTCTGGGAATGGGGCCTGATCCTGGAGTTCCTCTCGTCTTTCCTGTGGAGAGCCGCCTCCTCTTGAGATGCGACAGGAATGCTAGGAATTCTTTCCCGAACCACGCAGGGAAAGGATCCCTCCTCTCGAGCTAGCAGTCGGAAACGGGGCCACTCTGGAAATGGGCGGGACTCTCATGTTACTCTTGAGTGGAGACCGGTTATGTCGGGGAACTTCTTGAGTTGCAGCAAGGGTGTGAAGGACCCTTTGGAAGTTCCAGATGTTAGATGTGATTAGCCTCGAGACGCCTCAGCGGAAATGGGCCTCATCTCGCCTGGAGGGGAGAACCTCCTGGATTTTCTCGAGTTGCGGCAGGTGCTCTCAACTTACGACGGGGACCTCAGGGACCCGCTCTGGAGGCCTCAGGAAAGGCCAGTCCCCCATGCGAGTTGCTCGGGGGCCTCTCGGGATTCCTCTCCCTTCGATGCCGGTGCCTAAGATCTTGTGTGGAGTCGGTGCTGGAACCTGAGGATTCCTCTGCAGTGCTGACATGGATCTTGGTGTACTTCTGGAGTCTCTCAGGGCAGTCAGTCCGCTACTCCACTGGGGGCATGCACGTGCGCTTTCCTCCGATCTGTAGCAGCAGTGTCACGCTTCCCTTCGCATGGATCAAGGGATCTGTGGCTTTCCCTCGAGGCTTTCCCACGAGGCTTTCCCACAGGGCTGTCCCACGTGCCACTGTGGTGTGAGTCGATCCTCGTTTTGAAAGTCGAGGCAGTGCAGGGAATAAAGGTTTCCCTGGAATGGACTGAGACATCTGGGGGACTCTGGAATGGTGGCACGACCCTGGAGTCCTCTCTATTTTCCTGTGGAGAGCGCCTCCACTTAAGATGCGTTGGAAACGCCGTGAATTCTTTTCCGACCATGCAGGGGAAGGATCAATGCCTCGAGCTATGAGGCGGAAACAGGGCTCCTCTGGATGTGGGTGGGACACTCGTGCTTCCTCTCGAGTGGAGACGGGTATGTCGGGGAACTTCTTGAGTTGCAGCAAGGGTGTGAAGGACCCTTTGGAAGTTCCAGAGGTTACGTGTGATTAGCCTCGAGACGCCTCAGCGGAAATGGGCCTCATCTCGCCTGGAGGGGAGAACCTCCTGGATTTTCTCGAGTTGCGGCAGGTGCTCTCGACTTACGACGGGACCTCAGGGACCCGCTCTGGTGGCCTCAGAAAGGCCAGTCCCCATGCGAGTTGCTCGGGCATCTCGGGATTCCACTACCCGTCGATGCCCGCCTAAGACCTTGTTTGGAGTCGGTGCCGGAACCTGAGGATTCCTCTCCAGTGCTGACTTGGCTATTGGGGTACTTCTGGAGTCTCCCAGGGGAGTCAGTCCTCGTCTCGAGTGGGGGCATGCACGAGCGCTTACCTCCCGAGCTGTAGCAGCAGTGTCATGCTTCCCTTCGCGTGAATCAAGGGAACAGTGGCTTTCCCTCGAGGCTTTCCCTAGAGGCTTTCCACCAGGCTTTCCCACGAGGCTTTACCACAGCGCTATCCACGTGCCACCATGGTGTGAGTCGATCCTCGGCTTGAAATTTGAGGCAGTGCCGGGAAAACAGGCTTCCCTGGAATGGCCTGAGACATCTGGGCGACTCTGGGAATGGTGGAAGGACCCTGGAGTTCCCTGACGCCTTTTCCTGTGGAAAGCCTACCCTCTTGAGATGCGACGGGAACGCCGGGAATTCTTTCCCGACCATGCAGGGAAAGGATCCTCCTCTCGTGCTATGAGGCGGAAACGGGGCTCCTCTGGATGTGGGCGGGACTCTCGTGCTTCTCTCGAGTGGAGACGGGTATGTCGGGGAACTTCTTGAGTTGCAGCAAGGATGTGAAGGACGTTTTGAAGTTCCAGAGGTTAGGTGTGATTAGCCTGGGGACGCCTCAGAGGAAACGGGCCTCATCTCGCCTGGAGGGGAGAAACCTCCTGGATTTTTATCGAGTTGCGGCAGTTGCTCTCGACTTATGACGGGGACCTCAGGGACCCGCTCTGATGGCCTCAGGAAAGGCCAGTACC
>NW_017195555.1:0-20424 GCF_001704415.2 Capra hircus
GCTGGAGCCCTTGGGCAGTGTGCAACCCACCAGCCCCTAAGCCCTCCTTAAGGAGGACTGGGACCTAAGTGCAAAGGCAAGGCAGGATTGGAGCTGAGGCAAGAAAGGCGCCAGTGGCGACTCCGGCTCCTGCTGCCTGCTCCTTCCTGGGAGGAGCCTAAAAGCAAGGCAAGTCTGGGCAAGGCTAGCCCCCGGCAAGAGCAGCCTCGCGCCAGGAACTCTGCCAGATCGGGGCTCTGAGCAGAGCTAGAGCTCTGCCGTACTGGAGGCGCACTTAGCTCCGTGCAAGCAGGGCTTTCACTTGACTGGGGCTTGGCTGCCTCCTCTTCCCCCGAGGAGGCTCGCTTCCACTGCTGGCTGTGCACTCGCCTATCAGGCGGGGGCGCAGGGCTCCTCCAGCAGGTCTTGCCTCAGGGGCTGCTTCCCCTGAGTTGGGGCTGTGGGCAGGAACCCAGACACGCAGGATCAGGCCCCAACCACCTGCACATGTCTCTGCTGGGGAGGAGAGTGCTAGGGAACCTACGTCTGTCATACACTTTCTGGGCACCACAGGAATCAGCCTCCGTGTGTGCGGGGCTGAAAACCCAGCCAGGGGCCCTGGGAGCCTGGTGCTCTCGGTGCGGCGCTGATTCTAGGCGGCCTAGAACCGCTGGAGGAGCCCTGCAGTTGCCCTTCCTTCCCTCTGACAGAGCTCTCACTGCTGAAGCCCTTGGCAGTGTGCAACCCACCAGCCCCTAAGCCCTCCCCAACACGCCTGGCACCTATGTGCAAAGGCAAGGCAGGATTGGAGCTGAGGCAAGGAAGGCACCAGTGGCGTCTCCCAGGCTCGCTCAGACAGCTCCTTCCTGGGGAGGGAGCCTAAAAGCAAGGCAAGTCTGGGCAAGGCGAGCCCCCGGCCGAGCAGCCTCGCGCCAGAAACTCTGCCAGATCGGGGCTCTGAGCAGAGCTAGAGCTCTGCCGTACTGGAGGCCCACTTAGCTCCGTGCAAGCAGGGCTTTCCTCTTGACTGGGCTCGGCTGCCTCCTCTTCTCCCGAGGAGGCTCGCTACACTGCTGGCTGTGCCTCGCCTATCAGGCGGGCGCGCAGGGCTCCTCCAGCAGGTCTTGCCTCAGGGCTGCTTCCCCTGAGTTGAGGCTGTGGGCGGGAACCCAGACACGCAGGATAAGGCCCCAACCACCTGCACATGTCTCTGCTGGGGAGGAGAGTGCTAGGGAACCTACGTCTCTCACACACTTTCTAGGCACCCACGGAGTCAGCCTCTGGGAGTGTGGGGATGCAAAACCCAGCCAGGGGCCCTTGGAACCTGGTGCTCTCCGTGCGGAGCTTTGTCTGGGCGGCCAAGGAACCGCTGAAGGAGCCCTGCTGTTGCCCTTCGCTTCCCTCTGACAGAGCTTTCACTGCTGGAGCCCTTGGCAGTGTGCAACCCACCAGCCCCTAAGCCTCCTCAAGGACGCTTGGGACCTAAGTGCAAAGGCAAGGCAGGGGTAGAGCTGAAGCCAGGAAGGCGCCAGTGGCGTTTCCGAGCCTCACACAGCCTGCTCCTTCCTGGGGAGGGAGCCTTAAAGCAAGGCAAGTCTGCGCAAGGCTCGCCTATGGCAGAGCATCTTGGTGCCAGGAACTCTGCCAGATCGGGCCTCTGAACAGAGCTAGAGATCTGCCGTACTGGAGTCGCACTTAGCTTCGTGTAAGCAGGGATTTCAGCTTGACGGGGACTTGCTGCCTCCTCTTCCCCGAGGAGGCTCGCTTCCCTGCTGGCTGTGCACTCGCCTATCAGGCGGGGGCGCAGGGCTCCTCCAGCAGGTCTTGCCTCAGGGGCTGCTTCCCCTGAGTTGGGGCTGTGGGCAGGAACCCAGACACGCAGGATCAGGCCCCAAACACCTGCACATGTCTCTGCTGGGGAGGAGAGTGCTAGGGAACCTACGTCTGTCATACACTTTCTGGGCACCCAAGGAATCAGCCTCCGTGTGTGCGGGGCTGAAAACCCCAGCCAGGGGCCTGGGAGCCTGGTGCTCTCCGTGTGGCGCTGAATCTGGGCGGCCAAGCAACCGCTGGAGGAGCCCTGCAGTTGCCCTTCCTTCCCTCTGACAGAATTCTCACTGCTGGAGCCCTTGGCAGTGTGCAACCCACCAGCCCCTAAGCTCTCCTTAAGGAGGACTGGGACCTAAGTGCAAAGGCAAGGCAGGATTGGAGCTGAGGCAAGGAAGGCGCCAGTGGCGACTCCCAGGCTCCTGCTGACCTGCTCCTTCCTGGAGAGGCAGCCTAAAAGCAAGGCAAGTCTGGGCAAGGCTAGCCCCCGGCAGAGCAGCCTCGCGCCAGAAACTCTGCCAGATCGGGGCTCTGAGCAGAGCTAGAGCTCTGCCGTACTGGAGGCGCACTTAGCTCCGTGCAAGCAGGGCTTTCCTACTTGACTGGGCTCGGGCTGCCTCCTCTTCTCCCCGAGGAGGCTCGCTTCACTGCTGGCTGTGCTCTCGCCTATCAGGCGGGGGCGCAGGGCTCCTCCAGCAGGTCTTGCCTCAGGGGCTGCTTCCCCTGAGTTGGGGCTGTGGGCGGAACCCAGACACGCAGGATCAGGCCCCAACCACCTGCACATGTCTCTGCTGGGGAGGAGAGTGCTAGGGAACCTACGTCTGTCATCACACTTTCTAGGGCACCCACGGAAGTCAGCCTCCGTGGTGTGCGGGGCTGAAACCCCAGCCAGGGGCCCTTGGAGCCTGGTGCTCTCCGTGCGGCGCTGATTCTGGGCGGCCAAGGAACCGCTGGAGGAGCCCTGCATGTTGCCCTTCCGCTTCCCTCTGACAGAGCTTCTCACTGCTGGAGCCCTTGGCAGTGTGCAACCCACCAGCCCCTAAGCCCTCCTCAAGGACGCTTGGGACCTAAGTGCAAAGGCAAGGCAGGGATTGGAGCTGAGGCAAGGAAGGCGCCAGTGGCGTCTCCCAGGCTCGCTCAGCCTGCTCCTTCCTGGGGAGGGAGCCTAAAAGCAAGGCAAGTCTGGGCAAGGCTCGCCATGGCAGAGCATCCTCGCGCCAGGAACTCTGCCAGATCGGGGCTCTGAGCAGAGCTAGAGCTCTGCCGTACTGGAGGCGCACTTAGCTCGTGCAAGCAGGGCTTTCAGCTTGACGGGGACTGGCTGCCTCCTCTTCCCCGAGGAGGCTCGCTTCCCTGCTGGCTGTGCACTCGCCTATCAGGCGGGGGCGCAGGGCTCCTCCAGCAGGTCTTGCCTCAGGGGCTGCTTCCCCTGAGTTGGGGCTGTGGGCAGGGAACCCAGACACGCAGGATCAGGCCCCAACCACCTGCACATGTCTCTGCTGGGGAGGAGAGTGCTAGGGAACCTACGTCTGTCATACACTTTCTGGGCACCCAAGGAATCAGCCTCCGGTGTGTGCGGGGCTGAAAACCCCAGCCAGGGGCCCTGGAGCCTGGTGCTCTCCGTGCGGCGCTTGATCTGGGCGGCCAAGCAACCGCTGGAGGAGCCCTGCAGTTGCCCTTCCCTTCCCTCTGACAGAGCTTCTCACTGCTGGAGCCCTTGGCAGTGTGCAACCCACCAGCCCCTAAGCCTCTCCTTAAGGAGGACTGGGACCTAAGTGCAAAGGCAAGGCAGGATTGGAGCTGAGGCAAGGAAAGGCGCCAGTGGCGTCTCCCAGGCTCCTGCTGCCTGCTCCTTCCTGGGGAGGGCAGCCTAAAAGCAAGGCAAGTCTGGGCAAGGCTAGCCCCGGCAGAGCAGCCTCGCGCCAGGAACTCTGCCAGATCGGGGCTCTGAGCAGAGCTAGAGCTCTGCCGTACTGGAGGCGCACTTAGCTCCGTGCAAGCAGGGCTTTCAGCTTGACGGGGCTGGCTGCCTCCTCTTCCCCCGAGGAGGCTCGCTTCCCTGCTGGCTGTGCACTCGCCTATCAGGCGGGGGCGCAGGGCTCCTCCAGCAGGTCTTGCCTCAGGGGCTGCTTCCCCTGAGTTGGGGCTGTGGGCAGGAACCCAGACACGCAGGATCAGGCCCCAACACCTGCACATGTCTCTGCTGGGGAGGAGAGTGCTAGGGAACCTACGTCTGTCATACACTTTCTGGGCACCCAAGGAATCAGCCTCCGTGTGTGCGGGGCTGAAAACCCCAGCCAGGGGCCCTGGGAGCCTGGTGCTCTCCGGTGCGGCGCTGATTCTAGGGCGGCCAAGCAACCGCTGGAGGAGCCCTGCAGTTGCCCTTCCCTTCCCTCTGACAGAGCTTCTCACTGCTGGAGCCCTTGGCAGTGTGCAACCCACCAGCCCCTAAGCCTCCCTTAAGGAGGACTGGGACCTAAGTGCAAAGGCAAGGCAGGATTGGAGCTGAGGCAAGGAAGGCGCCAGTGGCGTCTCCCAGGCTCCTGCTCAGCCTGCTCCTTCCTGGGGAGGGCAGCCTAAAAGCAAGGCAAGTCTGGGCAAGGCTAGCCCCCGGCAGAGCAGCCTCGCGCCAGAACTCTGCCAGATCGGGGCTCTGAGCAGAGCTAGAGCTCTGCCGTACTGGAGGCCCACTTAGCTCCGTGCAAGCAGGGCTTTCAACTTGACGGGGCTGGGCTGCCTCCTCTTCCCCGAGGAGGCTCGCTTCCCTGCTGGCTGTGCACTCGCCTATCAGGCGGGGCGCAGGGCTCCTCCAGCAGGTCTTGCCTCAGGGGCTGCTTCCCCTGAGTTGGGGCTGTGGGCGGAACCCAGACACGCAGGATCAGGCCCCAACCACCTGCACATGTCTCTGCTGGGGAGGAGAGTGCTAGGGAACCTACGTCTGTCATACACTTTCTAGGCACCCAACGGAGTCAGCCTCTGGAGTGTGGGGATGCAAAACCCAGCCAGGGGCCCTTGGAACCTGGTGCTCTCCGTGCGGCGCTGATCTGGGCGGCCAAGGAACCGCTGGAAGGAGCCCTGCTGTTGCCCTTCGCTTCCCTCTGACAGAGCTTTCACTGCTGGAGCCCTTGGCAGTGTGCAACCCACCAGCCCCTAAGCCCTCCTCAAGGACGCTTGGGACCTAAGTGCAAAGGCAAGGCAGGGATAGAGCTGAAGCCAGGAAGGCGCCAGTGGCGTTCCGAGCCTCACACAGCCTGCTCCTTCCTGGGGAGGGAGCCTTAAAGCAAGGCAAGTCTGCGCAAGGCTCGCCTATGGCAGAGCATCTTGGCGCCAGGAACTCTGCCAGATCGGGCCTCTGAACAGAGCTAGAGATCTGCCGTACTGGAGGCGCACTTAGCTTCGTGTAAGCAGGGATTTCAGCTTGACGGGGACTTGCTGCCTCCTCTTCCCCCGAGGAGGCTCGCTTCCCTGCTGGCTGTGCACTCGCCTATCAGGCGGGGGCGCAGGGCTCCTCCAGCAGGTCTTGCCTCAGGGGCTGCTTCCCCTGAGTTGGGGCTGTGGGCAGGAACCCAGACACGCAGGATCAGGCCCCAAACACCTGCACATGTCTCTGCTGGGGAGGAGAGTGCTAGGGAACCTACGTCTGTCATACACTTTCTGGGCACCCAAGGAATCAGCCTCCGTGTGTGCGGGGCTGAAAACCCCAGCCAGGGGCCCTGGGAGCCTGGTGCTCTCCGTGTGGCGCTGATTCTGGGCGGCCAAGCAACCGCTGGAGGAGCCCTGCAGTTGCCCTTCCCTTCCCTCTGACAGAAGCTCTCACTGCTGGAGCCCTTGGCAGTGTGCAACCCACCAGCCCCTAAGCCCTCCCTAAGGACGCTGGGACCTAAGTGCAAAGGCAAGGCAGGATTGGAGCTGAGGCAAGGAAGGCGCCAGTGGCGTCTCCCAGGCTCGCTCAGCCTGCTCCTTCCTGGGAGAGGCAGCCTAAAAGCAAGGCAAGTCTGGGCAAGGCTAGCCCCGGCAGAGCAGCCTCGCGCCAGGAACTCTGCCAGATCGGGGCTCTGAGCAGAGCCAGAGCTCTGCCGTACTGGAGGCGCACCTAGCTCCCTGCAAGGAGGGCTTTCAAACCCCAAACAATGAACCACATACCCCAAACCCGAACCACATACCCAAACATGGAACCCGAACCCCAAACCCCATATCCTGAATCTGAACCCCTATCCCAACCGCAAACCCCAAACCCTGAACAGGGAACTCCAAACCCCTTACCCGAACTCAAAACCCCTAACCCAATCCCCAAACTCCGAACCCCAAACACCTAACCCGTACCGTGAACCCCTAACCCTAACCCAAACCCCTAACCCGAGCCCTAAACCCCAAACCCAAACCCCGACCCTCAAGCCCCGAACCGCAAATCCTGAAACACGTAGCCCAAACCCCGAATCCATAACTCCGAACCCCAATCCAGAACCCAACCCCGAACCCCAAACCACTAGCCCGAACCCCAAACCCAAACCCAAACCGCACACCCCTAAACCGAACCCCAAACCCTGAACCCAAACCCCTAACCTGTACCCCCACCCCACACCCCGAACCCGAACCCCAAACCCCTAACCCGAATCGCAAACCCCTAACCTGAACCCCAAATCCCAAACCCCAATCCCAAACCGCAAACACCAAAACCGAACCCTAAACCCCGAAACCCCAACCCCCAAACCCAAACTCCAAACTGCTAACCCGAACCCCAAACCCCAAACCCCTAACCGGAACCCCAAACCTCAAATCCAAAACCGCACACCCCAAACCTCTAAGCCGAACCCCGAACTGCCAACCCCTAATTCCTAACCCGAACAGCAAAACTCGAAACTGCACCTCACACCCCCAACCCCAAACCATGAACCCAATCCCCTGAACCCCAAACCCCAAACCTCAAATCTCGACCCCCGAACCACAAACCTCACATACTCAACCCCTAATCGGAACCTCAAACCCGAATCCCCAAACCCCAAACCCAAATCCTAAACCCCTAATCCCTAACCCAAACCGTCAACCCAGAAACCGAACCCCTAATCCCCAACCCCCAACCCTCAACCCAAACCCCAAACCCATAACTGGAACCCCAAACCGCGAACCCCTCACCCAAATCCCAAACTCCAAACCCCAAACCCCTAAGCCTTAACCTAAACTGCCAACCCCTAACCCGAACCGAGAATCCCTACCCCGAACCCCAAACCCCAAATCCTAACCGCGAACCCCTAACCCAAACCCCAAACCCAAACCGCGAACCCCAAACCCCTAACCCGAATCCCAAATCCCCAACCCCAACCGTGAACCTCAAACCCCAAACCCCTAACCCTAACCTCAAACCCCAAACCCCAACTGCGAACCTCTAAACCAATCCGAGAACCCCTAACCTGATCCCCAAACCCCAAACCCAAGCCCCAAACTCAAACCGCGAGCCCCAAACCCCAAACCCTTAACCCGATCCTCAAACCCCAAACCCCAACTGCAAACCCCTAATCTGAACCGAGAACCCATAACCTGATCCCCAAACCCCAAACCCCTAAGCTGAACCTTGAACCCCTAATCGGAACCCCAAACCCCAAACGAGAACCGCGAACCCGGAACCCCAAACCCTGAACTCCAAACCCCAAACCCGAACCCTGAACCCTAACCCGAACCCGAATCCAAACCCTAAGAAGGGAGGGGATTCCCGTAACCCGAACTCTGAACCTGAACCCTAACAAGTTGAGGGGATGCCGGCACCCTAACCCTAACCCTAACCCTAACAATAAAACTCTAAAAGAAAAAGAAACTTTTCTGGCCTAAGCCCCGCCCCTTGCGGTCCCCCATCCGCTCAAAGCAAAAAAGGCAAGCCCGGACTGGAACTTCTGACCCACAAAGCCAGATTGCATGTTTACTCGGCCGTCAGCCTAACCGCTATGCTAACAAAGCCCCCGGGTTTCATGCTGCTCCCAGGCACTCTTCAAGCCTCGGCCCGCCAGGGCAGGCTAATAAAGAACTATGGGCCCCATTAGCGCTCACTTTAAGCCCTAACCGTAACCTGAACCCTGACCCTGACCTGAACCCTAACCCAAACCCGAACTCTAAGAAGAGGGGGGTTCCCCGAATTCTAACCCTAACCCCGAACCCGAACCCGAGCGAGTTGGGGGGTTGCCCGAACCCTAACCCTAAGCTTCACAATAAACCTCTAAAATCAAAAGAAACTTTTCTGGTCTAAGCCCCGCCTCTTGTGGTCCCCCGCCCCCTAAAAGGGAAAGAGTTAAACCCGGGACTTGAACTCCTGACCTACAGACCCTAGTCTGCCTGACTTACCAGCCTGCCTAACCGCTATGCTACAGAGGCTTGCTGTTTCAGGCAGCGCTCCCGGGCCCTCTTCAAGCCTCTGCGCGCCAGGGTCTGGCTCTATAGAATATCATGGCTGTCCTAGGTCATCTTTGCTTCTTATCCCTAAATCATAGACAGATGAGCTGAGAAAAAGCTTGGGTTGTCTCGGTGGGGTGGATCTGCTTGTCCTTGTGTTTCCCCTGGAGGCAGTCGCGGTCCCGCGGGCCTGGCCTGGCAGGGGGCGTGGGGGCGGGGCGCACCGTGCGCGCTCGGGGCGGGGCGAGCCTGGGCGGCTGGTCAGGGGCGCGGCTCACGGGAGCGGGTCTGGGGCGGGGTGAACATGGCGGCGCCTCGGGGCCAGGGGTCCCCAGTTGTGCTCTCAGGGCTCGCCATTGCAGCTGGGACTGCTCGTTTCGTGGGCTCCTGGGTCCCCGTCGATTGGCATCCAGCGAGCAGAGCGCAGGGCTGTGGACCACAGGTAAGGGAACTCGGACTCGGCGGAGCAGGGAACCATGTCTTCTGCCCTTTGTTTGCAGTCTCGGAGCCGACTGAAATGGCGATCGCAGAAAAGCCTCGCCTTTGGGGCCGAGGGTTTTACCGCTTCACCCCTTTGCATACAGCTCAGACCCGCGCGCTTTTTCCCAAGCAGCCGAGTGTATTGCTTCCTACAGGCCTGGAGAGGATAACAGGCAGGAAGGCCAGGGGTCTCCAGACAGAGAAAATAAACTGCAAGTGTCAGACGTTTTTTTCTCTCTCTTAAGAGGCAGGAGGAGACCAAAGAGGGCTGCGGTTTTTTTTTCTCCATCTTGATACAAATGTAAAAGAAGGTTTCTCTGAAAATTCTGTGTTGCCATGACAACTCCTGGCTCCACCTGAATTTAACTTTTCTCAAACCTTGAACTAAGCAATGCATTGTTCTTATGGAAATGTTTGTCTTAAGGTATGTTAATGTCTTCAGGTCAGTTCCCCCTAAGGGCTCAGAAACGACTCGACAAACCGGTTTGTCTTACTCATACCTGGTTCTCTTAACCTCTGTGAATGAAACTATATATTTGCTTGGAAATCTGCCTTTCTTCAAGATTCATGTCCATCATTTTCTGGCCTGGGATGACTCATCTGCTGCCAATGTGATCTCAATGCATGCTGTGGGTGAGGGGCCTGGTGCCATTCTCTGAGACATTGTCTTTCTTTCCTTAGCAGACTGCTAGTGGCTGTATAACATCTGGCTAAAGACTAGCAGGGGTACTCTTTCTTCCCCCTTTGAATGTCTACGTCAGCAGCTCTCTCGATCTCTTTTCTACTTGAATCAAACTTTTTCACAGAAAACCTCTGAGCCATCAAGCTTCGTCACTTGCCCTGGATTGAATTCTCCTCTGGAGGCCAAGAATGCTGGCATCTTTTGTGGTTTAGCAGCCACCTTTCAGCCTTTTGTAATTCATATTGAATCTTCATTTCAGATGGCAGATGCATTCCACGGTATTGCCAACTGAAGTCTTGTCATCGCTATGGAGTCTCTGTCCATGGCTTGAGGGTATTTTTCAGCAATCATGTATCATTTCCAGTGTGCCAGTCTTGTCATCCTCATTCCATCCATAGCAAAGTCTTTTATTAATGTTGACGTGATTGAAGGGGAATTGTTTGTTTCAATTCCCTTTCAGATTGTTATTTGCTGGTGTATACAGATAACACTGTGTCGTCATTCATTTGTATCCGTTTGGACAGCTTGATAGTTGTCTTTAGTTTCTTTAATTTCTCATAATTGAAGATGACCCTGGCTCATATATTTACAGTCGCACCCTAGTCTCAGTCATTTCTTCAAAGAACTGTCCTTTTTTTAACATGACATTATTTTTGACTGTGCTGGGTCTTTATTGCTCCTTTGTCTAGTTGTAGTGAGCAGAGGCTACCTTCTAGTTGCTGTGCCATGGCTTCTCATTGCAGTGCTTTCTCTGTGTGCAGAACTTGGGCTCTGGAGCATGCAAACGTCAAGAGTTGTTCAAGGGCTTCATTGCCCCTGGGCGTGTGGAATCTTCTACACAGGAATTGAACCCGTGTTCCCTGCATCGGTAGGCAGCTTCTTTACCACCAGGCCATCGGAGATGTTTCCTGTTCCCTTTTATTAGAGAATGATATTTAAAACATACATGTAGGAGCTCAATATGCTCAGCTGACAATACATGGAGATATATCTCCATGTATTCCAGCTCACCTTTGAACATATTCAGTTAAAGGTAATTTGTGATGATGTCTCCAACCTGATCCACCACGACATGGACATTGTAACGTTTCCTTTTGTTTATCTGGAACTTTGCCTTCCAATGGTAAGATACCTGGCTTCCACCGCTTGTCATACACAGAATTCAGTGCTTGTCCCACGTGGTTACTGAAAAAAAAAAACTGTCAGATTGTCTTTCAAAGGGGGCTCTGCGTGCATCGCACCAGTATCTTGAGTATGTTTTTGTATGATAGTTTACTATCAGTATACCCTCAGTGGCCAGGTGTCTATTTCAGTCGTTACCAATTATGAATGGGCTTGTTTGCTCTAGTGTTCTTGGACAATTCGAGTACAGTTTCTTTGTCAGATGTGCATTTTTTAGGAAAAGAGTTTTATTGATTGTTGGCTGTGTTGCATCTTTGTGTGTGGGCTTTTCTCTAGTTTTGGTGAGCATGGGCCATAACGAGTGGTTTGCAGGCTTCTCACTGCAGTGTGTCCTCTTGTTGAGGGGCACAGGCTCACGGGCTTCAGTGGCTGCGGCATGTGAACTCGGCATCGTGGCTTCCAGGATCTAGAGCACAGGCTCGGCAGTTGTGGCACACGGGCTCCATAGGATGTGGCATCTTCCCATCCTAGGGATCGGCACATGCATCTCCAGCACTGGCAGGTGGATTCTTGACTATGGAACCACCAGGGCATATTTGAGATTCTAGTTTTCCACACACGTATCTAGTGAAAGAGGCCAGGATCAAGAGGCATGGCAGCTGGGAATCCTCAGCCACAGCTCTGGTGTGCTATCCAAAGCTCTGGGGCCTTTGGTGAGCAGCTCAGCTTCCTGGGACTGTTTCCTCCCGTCAGAAATGCCCTGCTTTTGGACTGTAGCCACCAAGCTCCTCTGTCCCTAGGATTTCTGAGACCAGAGTACTGCAGGTGGTGCCATTTCCTTCTCTGCTGCTGCTGCACGTCGCTTCAGTCGTGCTGACTCTGCGCGACCCATAGACAGCAGCCTACCAGGCTCCTCTGTCCCTGGGATTCTCCAGGCAAGAACACTGGAGTGGGTTGCCATGTCCTCCTCCAGTACATGAAAGTGAAAAGTGAAAGTGAAGTCACTCAGTGAAGTCGTGTCCGACTCTTAGTGACCCGGGGTTGCAGCCTACCAGGCTCCTCTGTCCGTGGGATTCTCCAGGCAATGGTACTGGAGCGGGCTGCCATTGCCTTGTCTGATTTCCTTTCTCTGCAAGATAGCGTTTTGGAAGCTCTTTTCTCCTGGATATTGCTTTTGATGAAGGAAGGGGGTTCCCTTCCAGGGCTTGAGAGTGAGTTCTTGTCTGACACTGGGCAATGAGTTGTCTGAGGAGAGGAGTGCTGTCCAAGCGAGAGGCTTCATTGGGAAGGGCTGCCGGGGTGGAGGGCAGGAGGGTGAGGGAAACGGAGAGAACCACTCTGTCACGTGGCTCGCACTCTCAGGTTTTATGGTCATCGGGTTCATTTCTGGTTTGTCTCTTGCCAGGCATTCTGAATTGGGATCCTTCTTGGGGGCACACGCATCACTCAGCCGAGATGGATTCCAGCGAAGTGCATCCTGGGAGGTTGGTAGGACCTCTGAACTGGAGCCTCCCATCTCCTGACACTCTCCAGAATTCTGGTTGGTGGTAGCTTGTTCGTTCCTTGTTCCTTCCCAGGACCTCCTGTTGTGAGATGACTCCTGCAAGTGTTTTCTTTTCTCTGTTGCCTGGCCAGGGTGGGTGGTCCGTGGTTCATTTAGCAGTTTCTTTTGGTTCTCTCGAGTAAGGTCCTCCACAGGGTAAATGTATGAAATGATAAAAGCAATGTGTTAACTCATTTGTATTCATAATTGGGTAAGTTGGCTTGTTTTGTGTATGTTAGACCTGATCACCAGACCGAAGGTCATGTAGAACGTTTGTAGTTTTCTAAAATTTCAATAGTTTTTAAAATGGAGTTACCTTGTTGCAAAGTTTGTGTGTATGTTCATATTTTTTTAAACAGTTATTTCTTTTTAGTTGATTGATCATTGCTTTACAATATTGGTTTGATTTGTCATACATCCACATGAATTGACCATAGGTGTACCTATGTCCTCTTGCTCTGGAATCTCCCTCCCACCTCGCACGCATTCCCACCTCTCTAGGTTACTACTGAGCCCCAGTTTGAGTTCCCTGAATCATACAGCAAATTCCCATTGGTTGTCTATTTACAAAGGTTGGTGTACCTGCATCCATGCTGCTCTCTCCATTCATCTCACCCTCTCCCTCTTGTTCCCCACCCTCGTCTGGAAGTCTGTTCTCTATGTCTGCACCTCCATTGCTGCTCTGTGAACAGACTCGTCAGTACCATCCTTCTAGATTCCATGTTTTTCTCTCTTTGACTGACTTCCTCCCTTTATTAGAACAAACTCACATGTGTTCCTTTTTATGGCTGCATTCCATACAGGCTCTGATTGTTCCTTAGCCATGTTTTGCGGAGGGTCATGGAGCTATTCTGCTCCATTTCAGTTTGGGCTTCCAGTCTGAGTGCTCGCAGCAGAGGTGCTTCTGGGTGAGCCCTCTGAGGTCTGTGAGCGCCGGGCTGCCCGCTTTCTCCTGTGGCCCGCAGGGGGGCGCCAAAGCCCCTCTGACCGCGGCGCAGGACGCTTTGCCTTTAGGCTCTGCCCCGTGAGCAGCTGGCGGGAGCTTTGTCTCCTCAGGACCATCAGGGCTCAGGCTTCTGGATAACAGGGCTGCATCCAGGCTGAGAGGAGCAGGGTTGCCTCAGTGCCCACCAGCAGGGAGGCGCTGCAAGAGCGAAAATGAGGACGGAGTAGACGTTTCCTGTGTCCAGCTGAGGGCTGACTGGAGTCCATCTCGGAGGACTCAGGGGGAAAGAGCTCCGTGTGCAAAGCGGTGGGTTTTTCAGTTAGATTTGCGTTAGATGATGTAGAGGATGAACACTGATGTTCTTCCGTGGAGGTGGCCGTTTTCCTGTCACTGTTTCTTGAGAAGACTGTCCTTTCCTCTTCGCTCGTTCCTGGTTTGATTTTCAGGAACTGACCATGTACATGTGGGTTCGTTTCTGGGCTCTCTATTCTCTCCTGGAGTCCATGTGTCTGTGTTCTGCCAGTTCCTCACTGTGGTGGTCACTACAGCTCCGTGATGTAGTTTGAAGAGGGATAGGAAGATGCCTCCAGCTGTGTTCCTCTTTCTCAGAGTCTTTTTGGCCGTTTAAGGTCCTGGTCAACAGTAGCAGTCTAATATGAGGAATATTTCTATTCTGTTGAAAAATGCCATTGAATGTTATTTTGTGATTGCAGTCCGTGTATTTGTTTGATGACTTTGGTTGGAATGGACCTTTTAATTCCTCATTGTTCCAGTGCATGAGCGTGGAATAGTTTTCTGTGTATTTGTGTTTTCTTTGGTTTCTTTATCAGTGCTTTCTAGTTTTCTGACTACTGGTCTTTTATGTTCTTGATTAAGTTTGTTGCTAGATGTTTATTTTAAGTGGGAGTTTCTTAATTTTTTTTTTCTGATTGTTATGAGTGTCTAGAATGCAAGGTGATTTTTGGACTGTAAATGGTAGTCTATTATATGATTGTAAATTGATCCCAAATGATTCAGCTTTACTGAAAGTAGTCTAACAACATTTTGTGAAGTGATGTGGAACGTTTTATCTGTAACATCTGTTTCTCCTGCAGTAGGTCATCCAGAGGACCCAAGACATGGTGGTTACTAAGAGACTTCCCACAGTACTTCTTCATTCCACGTGGACTCCTTCAAGGCAGTGAGCATCGCAGCTTCCCTTGAACTTCGTCTGGGTAAGTCTTGGCCTGTATCAGAAAGCTTCCTGCCTGTCTACTCTAAATTTCTTTTGTGGTATTGACATGGTTGTTTTGAAACCTAGTATACTTTCCAGTCATTTAAAATGTACAGAAAATGCCTAGCAATGGAACAAGTGCTAGCATTTGCCACATCATCTAAAAGACTCTATGTGTTTTATGCAAAATGGGTACTTCTGCAGAACCAGCACATAATCTCCAAAATCAGGAAATCATATGGTATCTACGTTATAATGTAATCCACCGCCCACTTCCACTTTGCAATGTTCAAGTGTATGAATATATTTTTTGTTTCCATCTTCATCCTTTTTTCTTTATTGTAGAGTGTTATGAGATTTTCAGTTATTTGACAAACGTGATGGATTGAAAGCAGACATGGTGAATAAGGGTTCTGGGTGGGCTTTTCTATGTGGATTTTTTTTTCACTGGAAGATGGTTTGAATATTTATTCGTGTTGTAACATGTATGAATCCTGCATTCTTTCTCCCCCATAGTATGAAAAATCAATACTATGCATTTACCATTTAGATATTTGTAAGCATACAGTGTTGTAGCAGACACCTTTTCTTGTTTTGCAAACCAGTTTATAATGTGCACCTTGTGGCGTGCTTTTGGACAAACTCAGGAACTGAGTCAGTGACTGAAATGGCCCAAGATATCACCTTAGATTCCATCTTCATCTGAAAAACAAAACAGGCACTTCCTGGTGGTCCAGTGGCTGAGACTGGACACTCCCAAAGAAGGAGGCCCAGGTTCATTTCCTGATCCAAGAACTAGATCTCCCATGCCACAACAGAGAATTTGCATGCTGTAGCTAAAATATCTGGCTTGCCTCATGAAGGTTGACCTGGCGCAGCCAAATGAAAACAGAAACAAATATTTAAAAAAATACAACCAAAGGAAAGGAAGGGTATGGTGGCTGTGCAGATTTACGGCTTAGCTTTCCTATCGATAGAAAAGAAAAAGAGTTTCAAAAGACTGTGTCTCATCCTTCTATCTGGCATATAGAGAGGATTCTTTGAAATGAGATTTCTCTGGTAAATGTGACTCACAGAAGAGCTGTCTTGAACTTGGGTTTCAGAGATGATCATGTGTCCTCTAAAAAAATAAAAGTTAATTGGGTCCAACTAATCCTCATGCTGAGGTGGTATATTTTGTGGTAGCATTTGCTCCCTTCACATTTGCATGTATCCCCATTTGTTTACACTGTCATCTACTGAAGACATCCTGATATTTGAAAGTTTGTAGTGATTACAAGTCGAGCTGTTGTATATAATCATGCGATCACTTTTTTGTCTGGACATGTTTTCAAAGGCTGTTTAGTAAGTGCTGGACATGAAGGATTCAGGTCACAGGTGAGCCTTGTTTAGCTGTGGAAAAATCCAGCTATGTTTCTCTGTGGCTTGTGGGATCTTCTGGGGTAAGGGATCGAACTAGAGTGTCTTGCATTGTCAGGCAGATTCTTTACACTGAGGCCACCGGAGAAGCTGTGCCCTACCCCCTTTTCTTGAGTTGACTGGATCTAATAGGTGTGCAGTGCTACTCACTGTTATTTTAGTTTGTCATTTCCTAATGCTATGTGGTTTTGGAGTCTTTTTGATAGGCTTATTTACTATCTTTATATTTTTGTAGGCCAGGTGTTTAGGTGTATACATATTTTATGAGATTGTTTCTAGATTTTTTGGTATATTTGGAGAACAATCCTTTATCAGATATCTATTTTATAAATATAGTTTCCTGTGGCTTGTGTTTAAGTTTTGTGAATAAGGTTTTTCAACCGTTTCAATTTCTAATTTTTTAAAGTTGATGTTATATGTGTTTTCTATCCTTTTTTGGATAGCCTTTAGTGTGTTGTTGTTGTTGTTAAATTTTATAAGCAGAAGTGAGGTACCGTAGATACAGTTTTAAGCTAAGCTGAGGTGCCACAGATACAGTTTTGCCTTTTGTCTGTTGAGAAGTTTGAGTGAGTTTGGTGTACACTGTAACATTATGTCTACATTCATTTGACTGGATATAGCTTCCAGTTATTTGTCTAATTGGTTTTGGAGATATGATGGGAAGTCAGTTTTTCCAAGGGAAACTGAGGTCCATGAAACATGAACTCTTTTCGATCGGTCGGAATCACTTTCTGCTATTTCTGACAGATTTGACTTGTTTGGATATCTCATATGAGCGGAATCACAGAACGTTTGTCTTTTTTTGGTCTGGTTTATTTCACTTAATCTAATGACCATAAGGTTTGTCCACATTGTCGCATTGTCAGAATTACTGACTTTGAAGGGCCGAATCAGATTCCATTGTGTGTATACCACAGTTTGTTTATGGAATTGGCTGCCATGGACACTTCGATTGCTTCTGTTTGTTTGCCAGTGTGAATCATGCTGTTGTGAGTATGACGGAAGGAGTATCCATTTTTTTCAGCCCCTTTCCCAATCCTTTTGGGTACATAGCATGAATTGGAATCGAACTATGTATTTCTTCCACGTGTTCGTTTTGGAGTCATTTGTGTAATGTCTTGCAGAGTGGCAGCACCATTTAATGTACTTTTTTGTATGGTGGAATACCGTTCAAGCTTCTGAATATACCTTGCGTTGCATATTCAGTCTCCCACCAACGGACACTTGAATGAGTTCTACTTTGAGCTATTGTGAATGTCACTATGAATATTTGTGTACCAGTTTTTGTTTGAATTATTAACAAATACATTACCATATATAAAAGAAGCCACAAGGACCTACTGTACAGTTTAGGAAACTATTAAATATCTTATGATGATGTATAATGCAAGAGAATCTCCAAAGGAATATATGAAAAGCACATAATAACCATGATATTTATTGTGGCAACACTATGAGTTATCATAGCACTACTCAACGTGTATTTATACATGTCACTAAAATATTTACATCTGTAAGGATATTAATAAAAAATTATATAAAAAATCAGAATTCAAACAGAGAATAAATAAACTTCCTGTCATTGCTCGTCATCATTTATACACTCATACTACCTGTAACACTCATTGTATAAGTGCTGGACTAGCAATTGACATTCTTGTAAACCAAGAGATTGTGAAGGTGTAAGGAAATATAGCTTCTTGAATTCCTTAATGAAGGATTCTAGAACTCTATGTCCATGAAGTGAATGAAATTCCGTTTTAGTGAGCCACATTCTTACTAGAGTGATGAGCCTCCACCCCACCCAACGTTAGTTCACAATGAAATCCTGCAGTCCTCTGGCCTCAATGTCTGCTTCCTGCTACCGAGAAAGAAAAGATGAGGAAGTCCTGACAAAACCGATGCTATTTTTCTTTTTCTGATTTGTATTTTATCGCAGGGCCTGGCAAAAAGAGGGCCCAACCTGTTTTTAGAGTTCCATCCCAAGGGTTCCTCCGGCATGTTCCCTATGTTGACAAACTGCTGATTATTTTCAACAAAGGACAATGATCTGCACTTGACTATCTGTTGCTTGAGCTGGAATAGCAGGCATCCCTTGTAGTGCAGTCGTTCATGCGGAAGTAGACATCCCTGAAGCAATAGTATAAGAGGAACACATTTATCATGTAGACATCGCATCCCATGCATTTGTAATAATTTTTCAGTTATACCCATCATCATCGGAGGAACTGACTTGTCCCAGTAATAACGAGAGGACCCAGTAGAACGGTTCCTTGACTTATGAGTACTTCCTATGAGTACCCTTATGAGTCCTTCTTCCAATGTTGTTTCTCCTAGTTTGGTCATGAACAGTAGAAGCTGATGGCAGTGGTCCTTGAAATGTATGTCGATTCCCAGGTGGCGCAGTTGATCAAGAAATACTCTGCCTACCAGTGCAGGAGGTGGAAGTGATGTGGGTTTGATCCCTGGTTCAGGAAGATAACAATTCATACACATGTTTTCTGGGAACCAGTTTGATACTCATGAGTTTTTTCTTCTGTATCCAGAAAAACAAATGCTGTTCAAGGACACTGAAAGAACCCTGATTTCGAAAATCAGATCTGTATTGTGAACAATGCTTCGATATCCGTGAGTCGAAGCATAGTATTATGCCTATCATCCTTGTATTTCCCTCAGTGAAATATGTTGAGGAAAACTCTTCATTCGTGGTCTAGAGTCACGAAGAAAAAATAGCATTCATCCTTTACGTTGACAACTGTGAATCTAAATCTCCTGTGAATCCTATGTGACAACCACACATACCAACATGAGTTATCAGTATTATATCGATATTTTTAGTCCTATTGTATGTCAACTAAAAAAATCAATATCTAATTGTACATGAAGTCAAGACATAAAGTCAGTGCAAATACAAAATGTTCCATCCTTTGAGAAAGGGAGAAAAACATCTCTGTGCTTAGCCTATCGCATTTTTATGGATTAGATCCTTAAGTAGTTTATTCACCACACCCTATGAATGATTCACAAGTCTTCAGAGAAGAAAGGGTCATTTCTCTTAAACAATGAGTAGTTCAACTCTTCTCAAAGCAAAGTCATAAGTGAGTCTAATTTTGCGTGAGCCCATGAAAACTCAGTGTTTTCATTATGCTTGTGCTTATGATGGGAGGAGGTCTGAGAAGGCGCTTCTGAAGGATTATTCATACCAGTCTTTCTCATATGTATGGAGTCTTTAAAGATCGAATCACCGAGTGTTGCTTCTACACTTGTACTAGGCGAGCAGCAACATTCCCTTTCTCCCTAAGTGCAGTAGACGTCTGTCTTCTGTCCTCTGGAGTATGTATTGCTTGAGCTCACCACAGCCTAGTAGATGGAAATCGTCAGGATATTCTGGAAACCCTTTGGATTTCAGTCTGCTCAGGAGGTTACCACTGCTGCAAACCTCTGGATTTTACCACGCACTTTTAACAACCTCAGATGAAGGATACAAGTCAACACTCGTGACAGCCACGGGCTTCCATGGCCTATCCATGATTGTTGGCTTTGCTTTCATAATCATCCTGTTTCTTATACCAACTAAACTGTCACTGTATTTTTTCATGACCATTTTATCTTTGACGGTTTTTAGATCTATTATGGATTTTCCTATATATCTTCACTCATCGGTGAGGGTCTTCTGTTAGTAGTAGTTACGACAACTGACTTCCAGTCAGTTAGCTGTGGCAGAATAGAAAAAAGAATGACCCACTGTATATTATTCGTATTATGTATCAATATATTATTCGTTTTATTGTTTGCAGTCATCCACTTCCAAGTTTCCGAAATAAACTTTCAGAAAAATCACATCCTTTGGAATGTCCGTTTGACTGAATAGGAGCACGGAAATGCTATTCCATAAAATTGTTTACAGTTTCCATTCCATTCCTCCTGTTTGATGTAGATATTGGCCTTTGGTTCTATCACTAGCTTTGCAAGTAAAAAAATTCATTAGAGCTCATATGGTAATTTTACTGTTGGCAATAAGTTTAGCATAAAATGAACACAGAAGAGGTTACAGTAGACCAAATATGAAAGTCAGTTGAAAAGAAAACATAGTGTTGAATGTTGACAGTAGGAATATAGTTATGAAGTTCCTTTATTATTATTCTATCCTTCCCGTTTCTTTTGCAGGGGTGTTAATGTACAGATTCCAGTCCTATGGCTGGAGTGAAGAATAGTATCATGATTCTTGAGAGCAACTCTACTAAGTCTTCACGCTCATGTCACTCAAGGTTTTTTAATACCTATTATGTTAGTCGTGTTTGTAGTTTGTGAAGTCACATAAGTTGCATTCACTCAAGCAATAGTATCAAACAGCTATGGCATCAATTCTAGATGTGAATCGATATCGAATGTGAATCCATTTCACTGTGACAAGTGATTATTGCAGATATTCTATTCATGCCAGTAAGAAAGCTGTGCAGAAATAATATAATGTTTATGAAGAAAATAAGATTTGCTAATTTGTTGTATTATTCTCTTTCTTTTCAACAGATTGAATGACAACAGGCTCCACTTTTCATTCACTTGTATGACTATGAGCAGTTTGACCAAGTTGAAGAAGATGACTCGTTTGTAGTCTTCCTCATCAGCTCATTCCATCTACTGGCTTTCAAATCATTTAGTACAGAGCTCACCGTCTAGGTGTTCATCCAGTGTTTTGTTTGCTTATCATGCAGGATCATTTTCAAAGGAAAAGTATGTGTGTATGAGTTAGAGCTCTGATCCCAAGAGTCCATGTAGAAGCTCTTCCCCTGAGAAGTGTATCGTTTTTGCACCAATGCTACTGAAACGTGTGA
>NW_017195556.1:0-8869 GCF_001704415.2 Capra hircus
CGCGGGGGAGCTTTTGCTCCGAGGAACCTACCTTCGAATAGCCTGTTCCGGCGCCCCACTTGCCGGGGTCCAGCCCCGGTGGATCCAGGGAATTCGAAGGGTGGACGGCGTTGGCGTGGAAAAGACTTGTTTATTTATTAATGTAAGATTAGATTAGGAAACTATAGTGTAGTAAGAAGATTAAGTGGAGGAAGAGGGCCTGAATAGCTTGGTTTACGCGGAAGGCCAATAAAATTCCAGACAAGGAATTTGCACCATCTACGCTGGGCCACCGGCGCCCGCTTGAATATCTAAGGGTGCCTCGCCTTAAGCTCCCTTTCGCGCGCGGGTCTTAACAGCCGGGCAAGTAAGTAGACCTGGCGAGCCTCCGCGCCCCAGATGGAGATTCAGCCTGAAGTTAAAGTAAAGAGCAGAGAGAGGAAGGGGCAGAGAAGAGGAGAGAGAGAGACATGGGGGGAGCCAGAGTCCCAAGAAACCAGGCCGAGAGACTAGTTCGAGAAACTGGTCGAGAAACTGGTCCCCGGCCCCTGGCCCCCGTCCTTTATTGTTCAGAAGGCCTTTTATACTTTTGATAAAACACGGAGATCAATGGGTAACACAGAATTATGTAGCGTTCGCAGCCCAGACTCTTTCTATACATCATTTTGTATACAAAAGGTCTCAGGTGATTTACATTATCTTCTGGCCAAGAAGCTTGTTAACACTTTTTATCTCTCTTCCTTAATGAATGTTGATTTGTTTCCCCTGAAGTGATTTTCTTTAATTTGCATCTCCTTAAAGCATTAAAGTTACATCTCTATAGAACAAAGGTGCAGTGGGATATAACAAAGAAGGTACTTAACTCGAAGATCTAATGTTGCTAATACCAGGTCTACTACTTGTTTTTTCTATATACCAACTATATCTAAAAATAAAGGATATGAAAATTTGGCAGCAAGCATTGACCCAAAAAATGAAACCTTTAATCAGTCCTATTCTAAAGATTTTGACTCCTCGGAAGCTCCTACATTCCTAGGATGTTTTAAGCTTCCTGTGCCTCCTGCGGTCAGGAGGCCTCAAACAATCACATGCGCAGCTGTACGAGTCCTGCAGGCAGGCTAGAAAGCCATCAGAGGGTTTTTGGATTGAAACACTCTTTCAAATGCAGAAGACTAAAGCCCTGAATTGACTTTTTTCCAGAAAATGTCAGAAGAGTCAGAGTACATGCTTAGGAATTTTCCCTGAAAGCAAAAAGAAAATTGACAATCAAGTTCTGGGCAAGCAAAAGTTGCTTTTTTTTTCCATTTTTTTCCTCCGTGAGCTTGCATTTGCTTGAGGTCGCTCTTTCTTCATTGATGAGGTTTTCCTGAAGGCGGCTTGGAACAGGAAGGCCCGATTGCTTGTAGCTCGAGATGAGGGATCCTTTCCCTGCTCGGGAAAGAATTCCGGTTCCCGTCGCATCAAGAGGAAGCCTCTCCACAGGAAAGGGAGAGGAACTCCAGGGTCGGCCACCATTCCAAGAGTCCCCAGATGTCTCAGTCCATTTCAGAGGAACCTGTTTTCCCCAAACTGCCTCGACTTTCACGCCGAAGATCGACTCAAACCACAGTGGCACGTGGGACAGCCCTGTGGTAAAGCCTCGTAGGAAAGCCTCGTGGGAAAGCCTTGAGGGAAAGCCTCGAGGGAAAGCCACAGATCCCTTGATCCACGCGATGGGAAGCGTTACACTGCTTCCACAGCTCGGGAGGAAAGCGCACGTGCATGCCCCCACTCGAGACGAGGACTGACTCCCCTGGGGAGACTCCAGAAGTACCCCAAGATCCATGTCAGCACTGGAGAATAATTCTCAGTTTACGGCCCCGACTTCACAAAAGGTCTTAGGCCCCAGCATTGAAGGGAGAGGAATCCTGAGAGGCCAATAAGCAACTCGCACGGAGAGTGGCCTTTCCTGAGGCCACCAGATAGGGTCCCTGTGGTCCCCGTCGTAAATCGAGAGCACCTACCGCAACTCGAGAAAATCCTGGAGATTCTCCCCTCCAGGCTAGATGAGGCCCATTTCCGCTGAGGCGACTCGAGGCTAATCACATCTAACCTTTGGAACTTCCATAGGGTCCTTCACACCCTTGCTGCAACTCAAGAAGTTCCCCGACATACCCTTGTCCACTCGAGAGGAAGCGCGAGCGTCCCTTGCACATCCAGAGAAGGCCCTTTTCCACCTTGTAGCTCGAGATGAGGGATCCTTTCCCTGCGTGGTCGGGAAAGAATTCCTGGCATTCCCGTCGCATCCAAGAGGAAGCGCTCTCCACAGGAAAGGCGAGAGGAACTCCAGGGTCGTGCCACCATTCCAAGAGTCCCCCAGAGGACTGAGTCCATTCCAAAGGAAACTCTTTTACCTGCACTGCCTTGACTGTCACGTTGAGGATCGACTCACACCACGGTGGCACGTGGACAGCCCTGTGTGTTAGCCTCGTGGGAAAGCCTCATGTGAAATCCTACAGGGAAAGCCACACATCCCTTGATCCACCCGTCGGGTAGCATGACACTGCTGCCACCGTTAGGAGGAAAGCCCACGTGCATTTCCCCACTCGAGACGAGGACTGACTCCCCTGTGGAGAGTCCAGAAGTACCCAAAAATCCACATCAGCACTGGAGAGGAATCCGCAGTTTCCGGTCCCAACTCAACACAAGGGTCTTTGACTCGGAAATGCAAGCAGTTAAAAGATCTCTCCTTTGGAGCCTCGAGGGGGATCGGGGCTTCTCTGGATGTGGGCGGGACCCTCGTGCTTCCTTTGAGTGTAGACGGGTATGTCGGGAAAGCTCTTGAGTTGCAGCAAGTGTGTGAAGGAACCATTGGAAGTTCCAGAGGTTAGGTGTGCTTAGCCTCTAGATTCGTCAGTGGAAATAGGCCTCATTTTGCCTGTAGGGAGAACCTCCTGGATTTTCTCGAGTTACGGCAGGTGCTCTCGAATTACGACGGGGACCTCAGGGAACCTGTCTCGTGGCCTCAGGAAAGGCCAGTCCCCATGCAAGTTGCCAGGGGACTCTCGGGATTCCTCTTGGGTCGATGCCGGGGCCTAAGACCTTGTGTGGAGTCGAGGCCGGATCCTGAGGATTCCTCTCCAGTGCTGACATGGTTCTTGGTACTTCTAGAGTCTCCCCAGGGAAGTCAGTCCTCGTCTCGAGTGTGGGCATGCACGTGCGCTTTCCTCCCGAGCTGTAGCAGCAGTGTCACGCTTCCTAACGCGTCAAGGATCTGTAGCTTTCACTCAAGTCTTTCCTTCAAGGCTTTCCCAAGAGTCTTTCCCACAGGGCTGTCCCACCTGCCACCATGGTGTGAGTCGATCCTCGGCTTGAAAGTCGAGGCAGTGCAGGGAAAACAGGTTCCTCTGGAATGGACTGTGACATCTGGGGGACTCTTGGAATGGTGGTACGACCCTGGAGTTCCGCTCGCCTTTCCTGTGGAGAGCGCCTCCTCTTGAGATGGGACGGAACGCCGGAATTCTTTCCCGACCAAGCAGGGAAAGGATCCGTCATCTCGAGGTCCGAGGCAGAAACGGGGCTCCTCTGGATGTGGGCGGGACCCTCGTGCTTCCTCTGGAGTGGAGACGGTATGTCGGGGAACTTCTTGAGTTTCAGCAAGGTTGTGAAGGAACCTTTGGAATTTCCAGAGTTTAGGTGTGATTAGCCTCGAGTGCCTCAGCGGAAATTGGCCTCATCTTGCCTGGAGGGGAGAACCTCCTGGATTTTCTCGAATTGTGGCAGGTGTTCTCAACGTACGCTGGGACCTCAGGGACCCGCTCTGGTGGCGTCAGGAAAGGCCAGTTCCCATCCGAGTGGCTACGGGCCTCTCAGGATTCCTCTCCCGTCGATGGTGGGGCCTAAGACCTTGTGTGTGAAGTCGAGGCCGGTACCTGAGGATTCCTCTCCCGTGGTGACATGGTTCTTGGGTACTTCTTGAGTCTCCCCAGGGGTGTCAGTCCTCTTCTCAGCGGGATCATGCAAGAACGCTTACCTCCTGAGCTGCAGTAGCAGTGTCACGCTGCCCGTCGCGTGGATCAAGAGATCTATGTCTTTCCCTCGAGGTATTTCTCACGGGCTTTCCCTCGAGGCTTTCCCACGAGGCTTTCCCACATCGCTGTCCCACGTGCCACCATGGTGCCAGTCGATCCTCGGCGTGAAATCAAGGCAGTGCAGGGAAAACAGGTTCCTCTGGAATGGACTGAGACATCTGGGGACTCTTGGAATTGTGGCACGACCCTGGAGTTCCTCTCGCCTTTCCTGTGGAGAGCGCCTCTTCTTGAGATGCGGTGGGAACGCCGGGAATACTTTCCCGACCAAGCAGGGAAAGTCCCGTGGTCCAGCCCCGGTGGATCCAGCGTGATTCGAAGGTGGGACGTAGTCGTCGTCTTTGGAAATATACATATTTAATCCCAGATATAAAGAGATTAGAAATGGATTGTGTAGTAGGAAGATTATTGGAGAAAAAGAGGCTGAATAACTTGGATTACGTGGAATAGCATCCATCCTCCAGTAGAGAATTCAGCCAGAAAAACGGGAGCAAAAAAGAAGCGACATGGGGAATCAGTCTTTCCGGAAACTGATCTGATTTCTTTATTTTTGGTTTTGCTTGTATACCTCTTGTTACACATAGGGATGAATACAGAGTCACGCAGGAGTCGGCATCCTGACCTTTATCAAAATCAGGTGCTTCACATAAATGTATAAAAAAAAGGTCTTAGGGATCTTACATCATCTTCTGGCCATGAATGAGACCTGCTGACATTTTATGATCCTTTCTTTCTGATAACCAAATAAACTTATTTCTTCCAAGGGTGTTTTTTCTTAAACCAGGCACCACCCTCCAAATAAAGTTACATTCCTATAGGGTGAGGGTGTAGTGAGTTACAATCAAGAAAGGAATTTATTTAACCCAAGGTTAACATGATTAGTCTTAAAGGTGAATTCTTATTTCTCCTATATGCTTAAAGGTTAATACTTATTTCTCCTATATACTAGTTATATTCATTATAAGGGTAGGGAACATGGAGATTTATCAGCAAACATCAGCCTAACAAATGAAAATCCTTTCATCAATTCTCCCCTTAAGATCTATTTAGTCTTAAGATATGATAAAGTTACATTCTTACATAGAAAGGACACAGTGATATATAACAAAGTACAGTGATCTATTACAAAAGTGAAAATCCATTAACTCAAAAAGTCTAGTATTGCTAACATCAAAAACTGCTATATTTCCTTTGCTATATTCCAAATACATTGATTAATATATTCCCAAGTGCCTAAGGATATGGAGGCCTGGTGGCAATCATTGACTCAACAAGAAGAAAAAGTCCTATGCTAATTAAGACTCTCAAAATACTCCAAAACTCTCTGTGCTGTTTACAGTTGAGAGGCAGTAAACAATCTTGTGCCTAGTGGCAGCAGTATGGATAATCCTGTCACACAAGCTGGTCTGTCAGCAGAGAGGTTTGACCTAAAATATCCTTGTCCCACCCAGAGCAGGGAATTAGCAGCAATTTTTGACACAACAAATGAAGAACCCTTCACCAATATAATTCCTAACCAACTATACTAATAATTTCTAACTCCCCAAAATAATTTGCCTTTAGTAAGTCTAAAACATCTCATGCCTCTCAGGTTGGGAGGCTGTAAACAATCACATGTGGCCGGACAAACCTATAAAGGTGGGCTAGATAACCTTCAGAGGAGTCGGCAAGCTGAAACACTCTTGTCATGCCCAAGAATATTTATTGCCTTGAAGCTGCACGTTTACTTCTTCTCCGAGAGAAACAGTTATGGGGGAGAGCCCCCGTAAAGTCAGAAGTGTAGGTGAGAGCATAAAACAGACTCTGGTTTTGGGGTTCGATGCTCGGGAACAGGGGGTTACCTGAGGCTTGATCACGCCTTTGCGCATGCCAAGCCTCCTTCCTCATGACCTTTGCCATAGGCGGAATTCCTCACGCTGGTCCCCGGAAGGAAAGGATCCCTCATCTCGAGCGACGAGGCGGAAACGCGCCTCCTGTGGATGTAGGGGGACCATCTTGCTTATTCTCGAGTGGAGACGGGTATGTCGGGGAACTTCTTGAGTTGCAGCAAGGGTGTAAAGTACCTTTTGGAAGTTCCAGAGGTTAGGTGTGATTAGCCTCGAGACACCTCAGTGGAAATGGGCCTCATCTCGCCTGGAGGGGAGAACCTCCTGGATTTTCTCGAGTTGCGGCAGGTGCTCTCGACTTACGACGGGGACCTCAGGGGCCAGCTCTGGTGGCCTCAGGAAAGGCCAGTCCCCATTCAAGTTTCTAGGGGGCCTCTCAGGATTCCTCTCCTGTCGATGCCGGGGCCTAAGACCTTGTGTGAAGTCGGGGCTGGAACCTGAAGATTCCTCTCCAGTGCTGACATGGATCTTGTGGTACTTCTGGAGTCTCCCCAGGGGAGTCAGTCCTCGTCTCGAGTGGGGGCATGCACGTGCGCTTTCCTCCTGAGCGGTAGCAGCAGTGTCACGCTTCCCGTCGCGTGGATCAAGGGATCTGTGGCTTTCCCTCTAGGCTTTCCCATGAGGCTTTCCCACAGGGCTGTCCCACATGCCACCTTGGTGTGAGACGATCCTCGGCGTGAAAGTCATGGCAGTGCAGGGAAAACAGGTTCCTCTGGAATGGACTGAGACATCTGGGGAACTCTTGGAATGGTGGCACGACCCTGGAGTTCCTCTGGCCTTTCCTGTGGAGAGCACTTCCTCTTGAGATGCGACGGGAACGCCAGGAATTCTTTCCCGACCACGCAGGGAAAGGATCCCTCCTCTCTAGATACGAGGCGGAAACGGGGCTCCTCTGGATGTGGGGGGACCCTCGTGCTTCATCTCGAGTGGAGACGGGTATGTCGGTGATCTTCTTGACTTGCCGCAGGGGTGTCAAAGACCCTTTGGAAGTTCCAGAGGTTAGGTGTGATTAGCCTCGAGATGCCTCAGGGGAAATGGGCCTCATCTCGCCTGGAGGGAGAACCTCCTGGATTATCTTGAGTTGGAGCAGGTGCTCTCGTCTTAGCATGGGGACCTCAGGGACCCGCTCCTGTGGCCTCAGAAAAGGCCAGTGCCCATGGGAGTTGCTAGGGGGCCTCTCAGGATTCCTCTCACGTCGATGCCGGGGCCTAAGACCTTGTGTGGAGAGCCCGAGCGGAGGCGGCGCGGAGCGTTTCGGTTCTCAGTGCCTGGGGCACCGGTGTGTGGTGTGAGGCTGCGGCGGAGCCTCTACACTGAAGGTGCGAGAGGTTGGCAGCTTCGATTGAAGCACATCGAGCGGCGACAGCAGTGAAAGTCATGAGCGACAGCGGCGAGGAGAACTACGGCGAGGGGGAATCCCGTTCTGCTTCCAGAAGCGGAAGTGCTCATGGATCTGGGAAATCTGCAAGTCATACCCCTGCAAGGTCTCGCTCCAAGGAAGATTCCAGGCGTTCCAGATCAAAGTCCAGGTCCAGATCGGAATCTAGGTCTAGATCCAGAAGAAGTTCTCGGAGGCATTATACAAGGTCACGATCTCGGTCCCGGTCCCATAGAAGATCTCGTAGCAGATCTTACAGCAGAGATTATCGAAGACGGCATAGCCACAGTCATTCTCCCATGTCTACTCGCTGGCGTCATGTTGGGAATCGGGCAAATCCTGATCCTAACTGTTGTCTTGGAGTATTTGGATTGAGCTTGTATACTACAGAAAGAGATCTAAGAGAAATGTTCTCTAAATATGGCCCAATTGCTGATGTATCTATTGTATATGACCAGCAGTCTAGACGTTCAAGAGGATTTGCCTTTGTATACTTTGAAAATGTAGATGATGCCAAGGAAGCAAAAGAGCGTGCCAATGGAATGGAGCTTGATGGATGTAGGATCAGAGTTGACTTCTCCATAACGAAAAGACCACATACTCCAACAGCAGGAATTTACATGGGGAGACCTACCTATGGCAGCTCACGCCGTCGAGATTACTATGACAGAGGATATGATCGAGGCTATGATGATCGGGACTATTACAGCAGATCGTACAGAGGAGGAGGAGGAGGAGGAGGAGGATGGAGAGCTGCTCAAGACAGGGATCAGAAATACAGAAGACGGTCACCTTCTCCCTACTATAGTCGTGGAGGATACAGATCACGTTCCAGATCTCGATCATACTCACCTCATCGCTATTAAAGCATGAAGATGAAGACTTTCTGAAACCTGCCCTAGAGTTGGGATATTGTTTGTGGACAATATTTTTTATTGTCTCCTGTTTAAAAAGTGAACAGTGCCTGGTGAAGTTAGGTGACTTTTACACCTTTTATGATGACTACTTTTGGTGGAGTTGAAATGCTGTTTTCATTCTGCATTTGTGTAGTTCGGTGCTTTGTTCAAAGTTAAGTGTTTTCAGAAAAGTATGTTTTACATGTATTTTTTTACAGTCTAAAATTTTGACTGCTGAGAAGTTTCTATTGTACAGAACTTCATTTAAATGGTTTTTCTACTGAATACAGGGTATTCTGAAGATTGAAGCCTGTGTGTAAAATGCTACCAAATGGCAAAAAGCAACAATAACGTTTGGTTTTTACTTTTCTTTCTAACATATCAATGCTTAGGAGAACTGTTCTGATTAGATTGTCAGTAGTAAATTAAAGAAAAAAATGCCCGTTTTCCTCGAGTCCATGAAACATACCATACTTAATATACCTGCAGTTAAGTGATAAAAATTACGCTCTGTAACTCTATACTGCTAGTGTTAAAAACTAAAGATCTTTCAATACAGCAAATGCTTAATGCTTATATAAATGTGACTTTGACAGCCTTTATGTAATCTGTTAGAAGGGATAAGCTATTTCTTAAAGCTGTTAGAAGGGGATAATGGTATTT
>NW_017195557.1:0-8869 GCF_001704415.2 Capra hircus
CGAACCTCTGGAACTTCCAAAGGGTCCTTCACACCCTTGCTGCAACTCAAGACGTTCCCGGGCATACCCGTCTCCACTCGAGAGGAAGCACGAGAGTCCCGCCCACATCCAGAGGAGCCCCGTGTCCGCCTCCTTGCTCGAGCGGAGGGATCCTTTCCCTGCGTGGTCTGGAAAGAATTCCCGGTGTTCCCGTCGCATCTCAAGAGGAGGCGCTCTCCACAGGAAAGGCGAGAGGAACTCCAGGGTCGTGCCACCATTCCCAGAATCCCCAGATATCTCAGTCCATTACAGGAAACCTGTTTTCCCTGCACTGCCTCGACTTTCAAGCCGAGGATCGACTCACACCACGGTGGCACGTGGGACAGCCCTGTGGGAAAGCCTCGATGGGAAAGCTCCTGGGATAGCCGAGGAAAGCCACAGATCCCTTGATCGCACTGCGAAGGAAGCGTGACACTGCTGCTACAGCTCGGAGGAGAAATGCGCACGTGCATGCCCACTCGAGACGAGTACTGACTCCCCTGGGGAGACTCCAGAAGTACCCAAGATCCATGTCAGCACTGGAGAGGAATCCCTCAGGTTCCGGCACCGACTCCACACAAGGTCTTCAGCCCCGGCATCGACGGGAGAGGAAATCCCGAGAGGCCCCGAGCAACTCGCATGGGGGACTGGCCTTTCCTGAGGCCACCAGAGCGGGTCCCTGAGGTCCCCGTTCGTAAGTCGAGAGCACCTGCTGCGTAACTCGAGAAAATCACAGGAGGTTCTCCCCTCCAGGCGAGATGAGGCCCATTTCCGCGTGAGGCGTCTCGAAGGCTAATCACATCATAACATCTGGAACTTCCAAAGGGTCCTTCACACCTTTGCTGCAACTCAAGAAGTTCCCTGACATACCCGTCTCCACTCCAGAGGAAGCACGAGAGTCCAGCCCACATCCAGAAGATGCCCCGTTTCCGCCTCCTAGCTCGAGAGGAGGGATCCTTTCCCTGCGAAGTTGTGGGAAAGAATTCCCGGCGTTTCCCGTCGCCATCTCAAGAGGAGGCGCTCTCCACAGGAAACGCGAGAGGAACTCCAAGGGTCGTGCCACCATTCCCAGAGTCCCCCAGATATCTCAGATCCTTTCCAGGGAAAACTGTTTTCCCTGCACTGCCTCCGACTTTCAAGCCGAGGATCGACTCACACCACGGTGGCACGTAGGACAGCCCTGCAGGAAAGCCTCGTGGGAAAGCCTCGTGGGAAAGCCTCGAGGGAAAGCCACAGATACCTTAATCAACGCTGAAGGGAAGCGTGACACTGGTGCTACAAGCTCGGAGGAAATCGCACGTGCATGCCCCCACACGAGACGAGGACTGACTCCCCCGGGGAGACTCCAGAAGTACCCCAAGTTCCATGTCAGCACTGGAGTGGAATCCTCAGGTTCCAGCACCGACTCCACATAAGATCTTAGGCCCGGGCATTGACGGGAGAGGAATTCCGAGAGGCCCCCGAGCAACTCGCATGGGGACTGGCCTTTCCTGAGGCCACCAGAGCGGGTCCCTGAGGTCCCCGTCGTAAGTTGAGAGCACCTGCCGCAACTCGAGAAAATCCAGGAGGTTCTCCCCTCCAGGCGAGATGAGGCCCATTTCCGCTGAGGCGTCTCGAGGCTAATCACACCTAACCTCTGGAACTTCCAAAGGGTCCTTCACACCCTTGCTGCAACTCAAGAAGTTCCCCGACATAACTGTCTCCTCTCGAGAGGAAGCACGAGAGTCCCGCCCACATCCAGAGGAGCCCCGTTTCCGCCTCCTAGCTCGAGAGGAGGGTTCCTTTCCCTTCGTTTGGGGAAAGAATTACCCGCGTTCCCGTCGCATCTCAAGAGGAGGCGCTCTCCACCGGAAAGGGGAGAGGAACTCCAGGGTCGTGCCACCATTCCCAGAGTCCCCCAGATGTCTCAGTCCATTTCAGGGAAAACTGTTTTCCCTGCACTGCCTCGAATTTCAAGCCGAGGATCGACTCACACCACGGTGGCGCATGGACAGCCCTGTGGTAAGGCCTCGTGGGAAAGCCTCTTGGGAAAGCCTCGAGGGAAAGCCACAGATCCCTTGATCCACGGGAAGGGAAGCGTGACACCGCTGCTACAGCTCGGGAGGAAAGCGCATGTGCATGTCCCCACTCGAGACGAGGACTGACTCCCCTGGGGAGACTCCAGAAGTACCCCAAGATCCATGTCAGCACTGGAGAGAAATGCTCAGGTTTCGCCACCGACTCCACACAAGATCTTAGGCCCCGGCATCGATGGGAGAGGAATCCCGAGAGGCCCCCGAGCAACACGCCATGGGGAATGGCCTTTCCTGAGGCCACCAGATCGGGTCCCAGAGGTCCCCGTCGTAAGTCGAGAGCACCTACCGCAACTCGAGAAAATCCAGGAGGCTCTCCCCCTCCAGGCGAGATGAGGCCCATTTCCGCTGAGGCGTCTCGAGGCTAATCACACCTAACCTCTGGAACTTCCAAAGGGTGCTTCACACCATTGCTGCAACTCAAGAAGTTCCCTTTCATACCCGTCTCCACTCAAAAGGAAGCACGAGAGTCCCGCCAACATCCAGAGGAGCCCCATTTCCGCCTCCTACCTCGAGAGGAGGGACGCTTTTCCTGCGTGGTCGGGAAAGAATTCCCGGTGTTCCCGTCGCATCTCAAAGATGAGGCGCTCTCCACAGGAAAGGCGAGAGGAACTCCAGGGTCGTGCCACCATTCCCAGAGTCCCCCAGATGTCTCCGTCCATTCCAGGGAAACCTGTTTTCCCTTCACTGCCTCCACTTTCAAGTCGAGGATCGACTCACACCACGGTGGCACGTGTGACAGCCCTGTGGGAAAGCCTCGTTGGAAAGCCTCGAGGGAAAGCCTCGAGGGAAAACCACAGATACCTTGATCCACGCGAAGGGAAGCGTAACACTGCTGATACAGCTCGGGAGGAAAGCGCACGTGCATGTCCCCACACGAGACGAGGACTGACTCCCCTGGGGAGACTACAGAAGTACCCCAAGATCCATGTCAGCACAGGAGAGGAATCCTCAGGTTCCGGCACCGACTCCACACAAGGTCTTAGGCCCCGGCATCGACGGGAGAGGAATCCCGAAAGGCCCCCGCACAACTCGCATGGGGACTGGCCTTTCCTGAGCCTACCAGAGCGGGTCCCTTAGGTCCCCGTCGTAAGACGAGAGCACTTGCCCCAACTCTAGAAAATCCAGGAGGTTCTCCCATCCAGGCGAGATGAGGCCCATTTCCGCTCAGGCGTCTCGAGGCTAATCACACCTAACCTCTGGAACTTCCAAAGGGTCCTTAACACCCTTGCTGCAACTCAAGAAGTTCCCCGACTTACCCGTCTCCACTCGAGAGAAAGCACGAGAGTACCGCCCACATGCAGAGGAAACCCTTTTCTGCCTCCTAGCTCGAGAGGAGGGATCCTTTCCCTGCGTGGTGAGGAAAGAACTCCCAGCGTTTCCGTCGCATCTCAAGAGGAGGCGCTCTCCACAGGAAAGGCGAGAGGAACTCCATGGTCGTGCCACCATTCCCAGAGTCCCCCAGATGTCTCAGTCCATTCCAGGGAAACCTGTTTTCCCTGCACTGCCTCGACTTTCAAGCCGAGGATCGACTCACACCACGGTGGCACGTGGGACAGCCCTGTGGGAAAGCCTCGTGGGAAAACCTCATGGGAAAGCCTCGAGGGAAAGCCACAGATCCCTTGATCCAAGCGAAGGGAAGCGTGACACTGCTGCTACAGCTCGAGAGGAAAGCACACGTGCATGGCCCCACTCGAGACGAGGACTGACTCCCCTGGGGAGACTCCAGAATTACCCCAAGATACATGTCAGCACTGGAGAGGAATCCTCAGGTTCCGGCACTGACTTCACACAAGGTCTTAGGCCCCAGCATCAACGGGAGAGGAAACCCGAAGGCCCCCGAGCAAGTCGCATGGGGACTGGCCTTTCCTGAGGCCACCAGATCGGGTCCCTGAAGTCCCCGTCGTAAGTGGAGAGCACGTGTCGCAACTCGAGAAAATCCAGGAGGTTTTCCCCTCCAGGCGAGATGAGGCCCATTTGCGCTGAGGCGTCTCGAGGCTAATCACATCTAACATCTGGAACTTCCAAAGGGTCCTTCACAAGCTTGCTGCAACTCAAGAAGTTCCGCGACATACCCGTCTCCACTCGAGAGGAAGCGCGAGAGTTCTGCCCACATCCAGAGGAGCCCCGTGTCCGCCTCCTAGCTCGAAAGGAGGGATCCTTTCCCTGCGTTTTCGGGAAAGAATTCCCGGCGTTCCCGTCGCACCTCAAGAGGAGGCGCTCTCCACAGGAAAGGCAAGAGGAACTCCAGGGTCGTGCCACATTCCCAGAGTCCCCCAGATGTGTCAGTCCATTCCAGGGTAACCTGTTTTCCCTGCACTAGGTCGAATTTCAAGCCGAGGATCGACTCACACCACGGTGGCACGTGGGACAGCCGTGTGGGAAAGCCTCGTGGGAAAGCCTCGTGGGAAAGCCTCGAGGGAAAGACCCTGATCCCTTGATCCACGCAGAAGGGAAGTGTGACACTGCTGCTACAGCTCTGCAGGAAAGACCACTTTCATGGCCCCATTTGAGACGTGGACTGACTCCCCTGGGGAGACTCCAGGAGTACCCCAAGATCCATGTCAGCACTGGAGAGGAATGCTCAGATTCCGGCACCGGCACCACACCAGATCTTAGGCCCCGGCATCGACAGGAGAGGAATCCAGAAAGGCCCCCGAGCAACTCGCATGGGGACTGGCCTTTCCTGAGGCCACCAGAGGGGTCCCTGACGTCCCCGTCGTATGTTGAGAGCACCGGCCGCAACTCGAGAAAATCCAGGAGGTTCTCCCCTCCAGGCGAGATGAGGCCCATTTCCGCAGAGGAGTCTCGAGGTTAATCACATCTAACATCTGGAACTTCCAAAGGGTCCTTCACACCCTGGCTGCAACTCAAGAAGTTCCCCGACATACCCGTCTCCACTCGAGAGGTAGCACGATAGTCCCGCCCACATCCAGAGGAGCCCCGTTTCCACCTCCGAGCTCGAGAGGAGGGATCCTTTCCCTGCGTGGTCGGGAAAGCATTCCCGGCGATTCCGTCTCACCTCAAGAGGAGGCGCTCTCCACAGGAAAGGCGAGAGGAACTCCAGGGTCGTGCCACCATTCCCAGAGTCCCCCAGATGTCTCAGTCCATTCCAGGGAAAACTATTTTCCTGCACTGCCTCCACTTTCAAGCCGAGGATCGACTCACACCACGGTGGCACTTGGAACAGCCCTGTGGGAAAGCCTCGTGGGAAAGCCTCGTGGGAAAGCCTCGCGGGAAAGCCACTGATCCCTTGATCCACGCGAAGAGAAGCGCGACGCTGGTGCCACAGCTCGGAAGGAAAGCGCACGTGCATGCCCCCATTCGAGACGAGGACTGACTCCCCTGGGGAGACTCCAGAAGTATCCCAAGATCCATGTCAGCACTGAAGAGGAAACCTCAGGTTCCAGCACTGATGCCACACAAGGTCTTAGGCCCCAGCATCGACGGGAGAGGAATCCCGAGAGGCCCCAGAGCAACTCCCATGGGGACTGGCCTTTCTTGAGGCCACCAGAGCGGGTCCCTGAGGTCCCCGTCGTAAGTCGAGAGCAAATGCCGCAACTCGAAAAAATCCAGGAGGTTCTCCCCTCCCGGCGAGATGAGGCCCATTTCCGCTGAGGCGTCTCGAGGCTAATCACACCTAACCTCTGGAACTTCCAAAGGGTTTTTCACACCCTTGCTACAACTCAAGAAGATCCCCGACATACCCGTCTCCACTCGAGAGGAAGCACGAGAGTCCCGCCCACATCCAGAGGAGCCCCGTTTCTACCTCCTAGCTCAGAAGGAGGTATCGTTTCCCTGCGTGGTCGGGAAAGAATTCCCGGTGTTCCCGTCCCATCTCAAGAGGAGGCGCTCTCCACAGGAAAGGCGAGCGGAACTCCAGGGTCGTGCCACATTCCCAGAGTCCCCAGATGTCTCAGTCCATTCCAGGGAAACCTGTTTTCCCTGCACTGCGTCGACTTTCAAGCCGAGGATCGACTCACAACACGGTGGCACGAGGGACAGCCCTGTGGGAAAGCCTCATGGGAAAGCCTCGTGGTAAAGCCTCGTGGAAAGCCTCGAGGGAAAGCCACAGATCCCTTGATCCACGCGAAGTGAAGCGCGACCCTGCTGCTACACCTCGGGAGAAAAGCGTAAGTGCATGCCCCCACTCGAGACGAGGACTGACTCCCTGGGGAGACTCCAAAAGTACCCCAAGATCCATGTCAGCACTGGAGAGGAATGCTCAGGTTCCGGCACCGACTCCACACAAGATCTTAGGCCCCGGCACCGACGGGAGAGGAATCCGCAGAGGCCCCAAGCAACTCGCATGGGGACTTGCCTTTCCTGAGGCCACCAGAGCGGGTCCCTGAGGTCACCGTCGTAAGTCTAGAGCACCTGCCGCAACTCGAGAAAATCCAGGAGGTTCTCCCCTCCAGGCGAGATGAGGCCCATTTCCACTGAGGCGTCTCGAGGCTAATCACTCCTAACTTCTGGAACTTCCAAAGGGTCCTTCACACCCTTGCTGCAACTCAAGAAGTTCCCTAACATACCCGATTCCACTCGAGAGGAAGCACGAGAGTCCCGCCACATCCAGAGGATAGCCCCGTTTCCGCTCCATAGCTCGAGAGGAGGGATCCTTTCCCTGCGTGGTCGGGAAAGAATTCCCGCGTTCCGTCGCATCTCAAGAGGAGTGCGCTCTCCACAGGAAAGGCGAGAGGAACTCCAGGGTCGTGCCACCATTCCCAGAGTCCCCCAGATGTCTCAAGTCCATTCCAGGGAAACCTGTTTTCCCTGCACTGCCTCGACTTTCAAGCCCAGGATCGACTCACACCACGGTGGCACGTGGGACAGCCCTATGGGAAAGCCTCGTGGGAAAGCCTCGTGGGAAAGCCTCGAGGGAAAGCCACCGATCCCTTGATCCACGTAAAGGAAAGCGTGACAGTGCTGCTACAGCTCGGGAGGAAAAAGCACGTGCATGCCCCCATTGGAGACGAGGACTGACTCCCCTGGGGAGACTCCAGAAGTACCCAAGATCCATGTCAGCACTGGAGAGGAATCCTCAGGTTCAGGCACCGACTCCACACAAGGTCTTAGGCAGCGGCATCACGAGAGAGGAAATGCCTTAAGATGGCCCCCTCGAGCAAGCTTCGCATGGCGGACCTGGCCTCTTTTCCTTGAGGCCACCAGAGCAGGTCCCCTTTTTGAGCGGTCCCGTCGTAAGTTCGAGAGCACTTTGCCGCCAAGCTTCAGAAAATTCCAGGAGTTTTTCTTTTCCCCGCCAGCGAAGATTAGGCCCATTCGGGCCTGAGGTGTCTGAGCTAATCACACCGAACCTCTGGAACTCCAAAGGGTCTCACACCCGGCTGGCAATTCAAGGACGCCCGGGATACCCGTCTCACTCGGAGAGACAGCACGAAAGGTCCGCCACATTCCAGAGGAGGCCCGTGGTCCGGCCTCCTGGCGTCGAGCCGGTAGGGATCGCTCCTGCTGCTGAAAAATCCTATGTCCATCTCAAAAGCACCCGGCTCTCACACTATCTCTAGTTTAGCAGCGGGCGGACTAAGCCAAAGCTAGCCAACCTAGAGAGAAAAATCAACCGATCGACTTTCATGAAGTCAAACAAGAGAGCAGAATCCGGTTATGGACGTTTGCTAATCAATCAAAACAACTTATATACTTTTATACAAAACGAAGGAAAAACCCAAGAGATTATAGACAATAGTTAGACCACGGCCATAGTTTGCGACGGGACCTATGATACACAACAGAAAGCTAAAAGCAAAAACGGAGACAAAAATTAATACTGGAATAAGCCCGGCACACAAAGAGATAAGTTTATCCAACCTCTACCATATAAAGGCAGTGCACATCGATCGTGACTCCTGACAAGATGGCAGATGAAGCGGAACACAATGAGACCTGTTCAACAACCTAAGTTAAAGATCTCGTACCCTCCCTCCTTGAGCAGCCATAAAAAAGGTTACAAGATCCGTTCGATCAACCGTCTCCTGACCTAACCGTACATGCGACTCCAACCTCCCTGGCCTCCGCAACCCAACAAAAGAAAAAAATGCTCCCAAAGGTAATAATTAAAAGCCGAACAAATAGAGGTGCCTCAGATATCCCACGCTTGGCCCCCGTTATCGCATCCAAACTCTCTACTCAAAAAGCTCACTCCCTACTGACGATGCACCCTCTGACATTACATTATGCTTCGGGCACACAAAGCTGCGCAGATAACAAAGAAATACCTCCTCCAAATGAAATGTAATCCAACCGCAACCAAAAGCTCAGCCCCTGCTAGGAATAGATCCATATACTTAAGCGCAGAACTGGGCACAATCATTCTTCATCCTGATCCATGAAACGCCAAGATTAATCCCTCAATATAGAAACAACCACTCAGACAAAGTTCACACTTATCATACTCATACTTTCAGTCTTTGACCCATAAGAGCCCACTTACCTCAACATAGATACGCACTAGACCATTTTAATTCAAACAACCTTCCTCTGGATCGCATACCCTCTCAAATCTGGTTCTGCAAATTTCCATTGAACCACCAGCACTCCAGGCCAGTGAAGTAAGGCTAGTACTCGCACTTTCAAGTCATGTACCGCTCTTCGCAACAACCCATCAGGTCATTGCAAAAATTGTAAAGTCCATGGGCATCCCTGCCAGGGCAAAAATAATAAACCGCCGCGAGTGCGTATGCCAAATGCAAACTTACCTCTAGCCTCGAACACCCCTATCTTGCCTAATCAGTTTTGCCCACAAATTTTAACGCTCTTCTTTG
>NW_017195558.1:0-8868 GCF_001704415.2 Capra hircus
TCCCGCCCACATCCAGAGGAGCCCCGTTTCCGCCTCCTAGCTCGAGGAGGAGGGATCCTTTCCCTGCGTGGTCGGGAAAGAATTCCCGGCGTTCCCGTCGCATCTCAAGAGGGCGCTCTCCACAGGAAAGGCGAGAGGAACTCCAGGGTCGTGCCACCATTCCCAGAGTCCCCCAGATGTCTCAGTCCATTCCAGGGAAACCTGTTTTTCCCTGCACTGCCTCGACTTTCAAGCCGAGGATCGACTCACACCACGGTGGCACGTGGGACAGCCCTAGGGAAAGCCTCGTGGGAAAGCCTCGAGGGAAAGCCACATCCCTTGATCACCCGAAGGAAACGTGACACTGCTGCTACAGCTCGGGAGGAAAGCGCACGTGCATGCCCCCACTCGAGACGAGGACTGACTCCCCTGGGAGACTCCAGAAGTACCCAAGATCCATGTCAGCACTGGAGAGGAATCCTCAGGTTCCGGCACCGACTCCACACAAGGTCTTAGGCCCCGCATCGAGGGAGAGGAATCCCGAGAGGCCCCGAGCAACTCGCATGGGGACTGGCCTTTCCTGAGGCCACCAGAGCGGGTCCCTGAGGTCCCCGTCGTAAGTCGCGAGAGCACCTGCCGCAACTCGAGAAAATCCAGGAGGTTCTCCCCTCCAGGCGAGATGAGGCCCATTTTCGCTGAGGCGTCTCGAGGCTAATCACACCTAACCTCTGGAACTTCCAAAGGGTCCTTCACACCCTTGCTGCAACTCAAGAAGTTCCCGACATACCCGTCTCCACTCGAGAGGAAGCACGAGAGTCCCGCCCACATCCAGAGGAGCCCCGTTTCCGCCTCCTAGCTCGAGAGGAGGGATCCTTTCCTGCGTGGTCGGGAAAGAATTCCCGGCGTTCCCGTCGCATCTCAAGAGGAGGCGCTCTCCACAGGAAAGGCGAGAGGAACTCCAGGGTCGTGCCACATTCCCAGAGTCCCCCAGATGTCTCAGTCCATTCCAGGGAAACCTGTTTTCCCTGCACTGCCTCGACTTTCAAGCCGAGGATCGACTCACACCACGGTGGCACGTGGGACAGCCCTTGGGAAAGCCTCGTGGGAAAGCCTCGACAGATCCCTTGATCCACGAAGGGAAGTGACACTGCTGCTAAAGCTCGGGAGGAAAGGCACGTGCATGCCCCACTCGAGACGAGACTGACTCCCCTGGGAGACTCCAGAAGTACCCCAAGATCCATGTCAGCACTGGAGAGGAATCCTCAGGTTCCATCACCGACTCCACACAAGATCTTAGGCCACCGGCATAGACGGGAGAGGAATCCCGAGAGGCCCGAGCAACTCGCATGGGGACTGGCCTTTCCTGAGGCCACCAGAGCGGGTCCCTGAGGTCCCCGTCGTAACTCGAGAGACCCTGCCAAACTCTAGAAAATCCAGGATTTTCTCCCTCCAGGCGAGATGAGGCCCATTTCCTCTGAGGCGTCTGGTGGCTCATCACACCTAAACTCTGGAAAATTCAAAAGGGTCCTTGCTGCTGCAACTGAAGAAGTTCCCCAACATACCCGTCTCCACTCGAGAGGAAGCACGAGGGTCCGCCCAAATCCAGAGAACCCCGTTTCCGCCTGGTAGCTCGAGATGAGGGATCCTATCCTGCTTACTCAGGAAAGATTTTCTGCGTTCCCGTGGCCTCTCAAGAGCAAGGGCTCTCAATAGGAAAGGCGAGAGGAACTCCAGGGTCGTGCCACCATTCCAAGAGTCCCCAGATATCTCAGTCCATTTCAGAGGAACCTGTTTTCCCCGCAATGCCTCGACTTTCACGCCGAGGATCCACTCACACCATGGTGGCACGTGGGACAGCCCTGTGGAAAGCCTCGTGGGAAAGCCATAGATCTCTTGATCCCCACGACGGGAAGCTGACACATCTGCTACACTGTCCTGAGGTCACGGTCGTATGTCGAGAGCACCTGCCGCAACTCGAGAAAATCCAGGAGGTTCTCTGCTCCAGTCGAGATGAGGCCCATTTTCTTGCGGCGTCTCGAGAGTAATCACACCTAAACTCTGGAACTTCCAAAGGGTCCTACACACCCTTGCTACAACTCAGGAGGTTCCCCGATATACCCGTCTCCACTCCAGAGGAAGCACGAGGTCCGGCCTCCTCCAGAGGAGCTCCGTTTCCGCCTCCAAGCTCGAGATGAGGGATCCTTCCCTGCTTCCTCGGGAAAGAATTCCGACGTTTCCCGACGCATCTCAAGGGAGGCGCGCTGCACAGGAAAGGCGAGAGAACTCATGGTCGTGCCACCATTCCAAGAGCCTCCAGATGTCTCCGTCCATTCCAGAGGATCCTGTTTTCCCTGCACTGCTTCGACTTTCATGCCGAGGATCGACTCACACCACGGTGGCACGTGGGAGAGCCCTGTGGAAAGCCTCGTGGGACAGCCTCGAGGAAAGCCACAGATCCCTTGATCCACGCGACGGGAAGCGTGACACTGCTGCTACAGCTCGGGAGGAAAAGCGCACGTGCATGCCCCACTCGAGACGAGGACTGACTCCCCTGGGGAGACTCCAGAAGTACCCCAGGATCCATCAGCACTGGAGAGGAATCCTCAGGTTCCGGCCCCGACTCCACACAAGGTCTTAGGCCCCGGCATCGATGGGAGAGGAATCACGAGAGGCCCCCTAGCAACACGCATGATAACTGCCTTTGCGCCGCCAGAGCGGGTCCCTGAATCCCGTCGTAACTCGAGAGCACCTGCTGAAACTCGGAATATCCAGGAGCCTCTCCATTCCAGGCGACATGAGGCCCATTTCCGCTGAGGCATCTCGAGACTAACCACACCTAACCTCTGGAACTTCCAAAGGGTCCTTCACACCCTTGCTGCAACTCAAGAAGTTCCCCGACATACCCGTTCCTCTTCACGTTCTGCCATAATGGTGGTGTCATCTGCATATCTAAGTTGATTGATATTTCTACCGGCAATCTTGATTCCAGCTTATGTATCTTCCATCCAGCATTTTTCATGATGTACTCTGCATAGAAGTTAAATAAACAGGGTGACAATATACAGCCTTGACATACTCCTTTTCCTTTTTGGAACCAGTCTGTTGTTCCATGTCCTGCTCTAACTGTTGTCCTGACCTTCATCCAGATTTCTCAAGAGGCAGGTTAGGTGGTCTGGTATTCCCATCTCTTTCAGAATTGTGGCTAAAACAACAGTATAAGGACCTTTTCCGATGTCAGGCCAAGGAATTGTGTTTCCAGTCATTGAGCCACACCTGATCACTGAGCACAAATTCATGAATCTGTTCCTCAAGGGGGAATGATATTCTTTTTTATACAAACTTAGTTACCTGATTTATTACCTTACCTAATTGTTCCATCTGCTGTGAAATCCCACCCCCTTACTTGTGGCAAATCTGCTAACACCTGCCTCACTGTGGGGAGGGGGTCTCCCATAGAAAATTTCATAAGGACAACAACTGTGGGAACGTGCGGTACCCGTAATATGAGTAAGTCTGCCGGAAGCAAGCCCATCCATGTACAGTCAGTCTCTATGATCCATTTTTGAAAGTGTCTCTTCAAGAGTTTGGTTGTTCTTCCACCATTCCAGAACACTGGGCCTATATGCTGTATGTAATTTCCACTGATATTTAGAGCTTCACATACCTGTTAATTAACGCGGCTACAAAGACAGGGCCATTGTCGGATTCTATACTGGTTGGAAACCCAAGTCTGGGAATTATTTCTCAAATCAGCGAGCTACTTCATTTTCTTTTTCAGATCAGGTAGGGAAGGCCTCTGCCCAACCGGAGAAGGTACCTACTATTCTAGTAAGTCATGATAACAGGTGACTGCCTTTGCTTCCCGAAGGACACTCGCTTTCCCTGCATCCTGAGAACTCCACGTCTCAGCCAGTTGGAAAAGCGCTTCTTGGAGGTCATTATTCAGGGCAACTTCCCTGGAGCCCGGGGCCATAGGAGCGGCTCCACACTCCCAGGAAAGGCAGAGCCACAGCCACACATCTGTCCCATCCCCTTTGCTCTGTAGGAGAGCTCTAGTGAGCCTAGTCTGTCAGGAAAATTCTTGGCTCCTATGGGACACATTCTATGTGTGAAACTGCATCCAGGACCTAGGGGCCACAGGGCGCCTGTTTCTCTCGGGGCGGAGGGGTGGGGGGCCTGAAGCAGTGCGGCCAGCAACAGCTTCACATCCATCCAATTGCTCTTTTCTTACCTCTGATAGAACTAGCTTTGTTCCAGCCTTTGGCAATTTGGAGGCAAGCGGGCCCCACTTCCTCCCCAAGGAGGCATGGGACCTACTTTGAGTGGAAAGGCCCCTCACGGAGCTGAACCCAGAAGGCACCCAGTCATGTCTGACACATTCCTGCATCCTGCTTCTTCATGAGCAATACCGCTATAAGCTAGCATGTCTTTCCAAGGCTCAGAAAGGACAGGGGAGATGCATGGTGCTGCCTCTGGAATTTCGGTCCTCTGAGCAGACCTGGAGGTCTCCCCTTGAAGGAGCTAACCAGTTTCTTCCAAATACAGGCTTGCAAACACACACTGGGTGGCTGCCTCTTCTTCCCTGAAGGACGATCACTTTCCCCGCATCCTGTGAACTCTGCATCCCAGCCTGCTGGAAAAGCGCTTCTTGGAGGTCATTTTTCAGGACAATTTTCCCTGGAGCCCAGGGCCGTAGGGAGGGCCCATGCTCGCTGGGAAAGGCAGAGTCACATCCACAGTCTGTTCTACCCCTTTTGCCTGTAGAGAGCTCTAGTGAGCCTAGGTCTGTCAGGAAAATTCTTGGCCTTATGGGGACACACCCTGTGTGTTAACCTGCATATCGGACCTATGGGCCACAGGGCGCCTGTTCCTCTCGGGGGGACCTGAAGTGGTGCGGCCCAGCAACAGCCTGAACATCCATCCGATTGCTCTTTTCTTCCTTCTGATAGAGCTAGCTTTTGCTTCTCGCTTTGGCATTTCGGAAGCCAGGGGGAGCCCCACCGCTGTTGTCCTGGGGTCTATTGGAGGGTACCGGTCTATTGGACCCCAGCATGCACCCGACCCCCTCAGACACACTCCCGCAGCCTCCTTCCCATGGGCAGGACTGTTCTGACCTAGGAATGTGTTCCCAAGGCTCAGAAAATGCAGGGAGACACACGCCCTGACTCTGGAACTGAGCCGTGGAGCAGGCCTGGAGGTCTGACGTCTGAGACGCCAAACACTTGCCTGCAAGATACAGGTGTGAAAACACACTCTCTGGGCTGCCTTTCCTTCCTCCAAGGAAGAGAGCTTTTCCAGTCTCCTCCGTGCTGAGTCATACAAGGCTGGAAAGGTCTGGCTTAGAGGGCATTTCTCAGCGGCAATGGCCCTGGCCCTGCACCCAGGAGGGATCCTACCCTCCCAGGGAAGTCAAAGCAACCTCCAAACAGCTGTTCTCTCATGTTTCCTCTGCAGGAGGAGCTAGTGAGCCCAGGTTGCTGGAACGTTCTTGGATCCTGCGGGGAAATCATCCTGGGAGCCCACCTGGATACCAGTCGTAGGGGCTAAAATTCGCATTTTCCTTCCTTGGAGCCCTAACGCAGTACAGCCTAGCAACTGCTTGAAAATCCATCCTTTGCTGTTTTCTTCCCTCTGACAGAGCGAGCTTTGCTCCCCATTTGGGGATTTCAGAAGCAAGGTGTGGCCTGCAACTCCTTGCCTGGGGTCCATTGGAGGTGCAAGGTGCCCTCGACCAGGTGACCCCAGCATGACACCTGGCCCCCTCAGACACACTCCCGCAGCCTGCTTCCCCATGGGCAGGACTGCTCTCACCTAGGAATGTGTTGCAAGGCCAGGAAACTGCCAGGGAGACACAAGGCCCTGATTCTGGCATTGAGTCTGTTGAACAGGCCTGCAGGTCTTCTGTCTAACAAGCCAAACACTTGCTGCAAGATACAGGCCTGAAAACACACTCTTGCGCTGCCTTTCCTTCCTCCAAGGAAGAGAGTTTTTCTCAGCCTCCTGTGGGCTGAGAGTCACACAGGGCTGAAAAGCACTTGCTGGGAGATTCTTTTCATTGGCCATGGCCCCTGAGGCCCTGTGCTCAGGGAGGGCTCCCTCCCTCCCAGGAAAGTCAAAGGAAGCTCCAAACGGCTGTTCAATCATGTTTCTGAGAGAGTCATTGCCAAGGCAGGTTTCTAGAAGTTCAAGGGTCCCCAAGGAGAGAGGGGTCTAGAATTCTCAAGGAGGAAGGAAGGACAAACTGTTTTTCCCTCTACATTCCTTAGGATTATATAACAATCATGCATCCTTCTTGAGGACGGTCTCTGGAAAAAACCTTCTGGCTAATCCTGTTATCTTAAAATGTCAATTATGGGAGTAGGTCTAGTGAGTCTTTACAACCTCCAGACATTCTTTTGTTCGTTGTCATAACTTATTGGAGAGTATATAACTCCATTACTAACACTAGCAAGGGGTACGCTTTCTGCCCCTTGTGATGTCTCTGTCAGAAGCTTTCTCTATCTCCTTTATCCTTTAATAAAACTCTATTGCACAAAAGCTCTGAGCAATCAAGCCTCGTCTTGGGCCCTGGATTGAATTCTTCTCCTCCATAAGCCAAGAATCCCAGCATCTTTTCGTGGTTCAGCAACAATATTTCATTTCCTCTGCAGGAGAGAGCTAGTGAGCTTAGGTCTGTCTGGAACATTCTTGAATCCTGTGGGGAAAATATCCTGTGCACACATCTGGATACTGGGCCTAGAGGCCAAAATTCGCATTTCTTTCCGGGGAGCCCTAACGTGGTGTGACTTAGCAACTGCTTGAAAATCCATCCCATTGCTGTTTTCCTCCTTCTGACAGAGCTAGCTTTGTTCCCTGCTTTTTGGGATGTCTCAACCGATAAGGGCCGGTCCATAGCTACTCGCCTGGGGCCCATTGGATGTGCAAGGTGCCCTCGACTAGGTGACCCTAGCATGGCACTCAGCCCGCTCAGACACACTCCCGAGGCTTCTTTCTCATGGGAAGCCACTGCTCCAACCTAGGAATGTGTCTGCAATGCTTGGAAAGTGCAGTGAGACACACAGCCCTGACTCTGCAATTGAGGCCCTCAGAGCAAGCCTGCAGCTCTGATGTCTGAGAAGCAAAACACTTGCTGCAAAGAGAGGCCTGAAAACACCACTCTCTTGTGGGATGACTTTCCTTCCTCTAAGGAAGATAGTTTTCCCAGTCTCCTGCTTCCTGAATGTCACACAGCTGGAATGCGCTTGCTTGGAGGTCGTGATTCAGTGGCAATGACCCCTGAGGCCCTTTGCCCAGGGAGGGCTCCCACACTCACAGGCAAATCAAAGCAACTTCCAAGTGAGTCAGCTCTTCACATCAAGTGGCCAAAGTATTGGAGTTTCAGGTTCAGTATTAGTCCTTCCAATGTATATTCAGACCTGATTTCCTTTAGGATGGAGTGGTTGTGTCTCCTTGTAGTTCTAAGCGACCTACAAGCATCTTCTCCAACACCACAGTTCAAAAGCATCCAATTTTCAGCTGTCACTTTCTTTATAGTACATCTTTCATATCCATCCATGACATATGGAAAAACCATAGCCTTGACTGGATGGATCTTTGTTGGCAAAGCAACGTCTCGGCTTTTTAATATGCTGTCTAGTTTGGTCATCACTTTTCTTCCAAGTCATAAATACGTTTTAAGTTCATGGAGGCAGACATCACCTGCAGTGATTTCCAAGCCCCCCAAAATAGTCTGCTGCTGTTTCCAATGTTTTTCCCATCTATTTGCCATGAAGTGATGAGACTGGATGCAATGATTTTAGTTTTCTGAATGCTGAGCTTTAAGCTAACTTTTTCACTCTCCTCTTTCACTTTCATCAGGAGACTCTTTAGTTCTTCTTCACTTTCTGCCATAAGGGTGGTGTCATCTGCATATCTGAGATTCTTGATATTTCTCCCAGCAATCTGGATTCCAGCGTGTGCTTCCTCCAGCCCAGTGTTTCTCATGATGTACTCTGCATATAAGTTAAATAAGCAGGGTGACAATACACTGCCTTGACATATTCCTTTTCCTTTAGAACCAGTCTGTTGTTCCATGTCCAGTTCGAACTGTTCTTCCTGACCTGCATACAGGTTTCTCAAGAGACAGGTCAGGTGGTCTGGTATTCCCATCTCTTTCAGAATTTTTCCCAGTTTATTGTGATCCACACAGTCAAAGGCTTTGGCATAGTCAATAAAGCAGAAATAGATGTCTTTTTTTTCTGGAACTCTCTTGCTTTTTCAATGATCCAGTGGATGTTGGCAGTTTGATCTCTGGTTTCTCTGCATGTTTTAAATCCCTCTTGAACATTTGGAAGTTCACAGTTCATGTGAACTTGGAGAATTTTGAGCATTACTTTACTAGTGTGTGAGATGAGTGCAATTGTGCAGCAGCTTGAATATTCTTTGTCATTGCCTTTCTTTGGGATTGAATGAAACTGACCTAATGACTAGATGTTTTCAATTGCATATGCTGAAAGAACTGGCTGTGCAGTTTTGAAGAAAAAAAAAATCATTTAACCCATTTTTCTCTGAAGTGCAAGGCATATCATGGGCCATCCCTGAATCATAAAGTCACCTTTTCTTTATGTAGTCATAGTTTCATGCCTAAATTATAGCCAACTCTGCTCAAATGACTCTGATGTCAGGGGCAGATCAACTAATAAAAAGCTTGGATTGTCCCTCTGGAGAAAGTGAGATCTTGGTCCCACGAGAAGAATCTGAAGGGGTTAAGGGAACTTGCAAGAGTGGGGAAAGCTTAGTCCATCCTACATGTACCAAAATCTTAAATAAGGCTATTTACTTTACCGAAGTAAAAAAACAGATGATGAAAACAATTATAAATCAAGGAAAGAAAGGCTAATTAAAGAAACT
>NW_017195559.1:0-8868 GCF_001704415.2 Capra hircus
AGAGCACCTCCCGCAACTCGAAAAAATCCAAGAGGTTATCCCCTCCAGGCGAGATGAGGCCCATTTCCGCTGAGGCAACTGGGGGTAATCACACTTTTAACTCTGGAAATTCGAAAGGGTCCTTCACACTCTTGCTGCAACTCAACAAGTTCCCCGACATACCCGTCTCCACTCAAGAGGAATCCGAGAGTTCCGCCCATATCCAGAGTGGCCCCGTTTCCGCCTGCTAGCTCGAAGAGGAGGGATCCTTTCCCTGCGTGGTCGGGAAAAATTCCGGGAGTTCCCGTCGCATCTCAAGAGGAGGTGCTCTCCACAGGAAAGGCGAGAGGAACTCCAGGGTCGTGCCACCATTCCCAGAGTCCCCAGATGTCTAAGTCCATTCCAGGGAAACCTGTTTTTCCTTCAATGCCTCGACCCTTCAAGCCGAGGATCGACCACACAACACAGTGGCACGGGGGACAGCCCTGTGGAAAAGCCTCGTGGGAAAGCCTCGAGGGAAAGCCACAGATCCCTTGATCCACTCGACGGGAAGCATGACACTGCTGGCCACAGCTCCTGAGGAAAGCCCGCGTGCATGCCCCCACTTGAGACGAGGACTGACTCCCCTGGGGAGACTCCAGAAGTACCCCAAGATCCGTGTCCGCACTGGAGAGGAATCCTCATGTTCCTGTACCGACTCCACACAAGATCTTAGGCCCCGGCATCGCTTGGAGAGGAATCCCGAGAGGCCCCTGAGCAACTCGCATGGGGACTGGCCTTTCCTGAGGCCACCAGAGCGTGTCCCTGAAGTCCCCGTCGTAAGTCGATAGCACCTGCCGCAACTCGAGATAATCCAGGAGGTTCACCCTCCAGGCGAGATGAGGCCCATTTCCGCTGAGGCGTCTCGAGGGAAATCACACCTAAACTCTGGAACTTCCAAAGGGTCCTTCACACCCTTGCTGCAACTCAAGAAGTTCCCCGACATACCCGTCTCCACTCGAGAGGAATCACGAGAGTCCCGCCCACATCCAGAGGAGCCCCGTTTCCGCCTCCTAGATCGAGAGGAGGGATCCTTCCCCAGCGTGGTAGGGAAAGAATTCCGGCGTTCCCGTCGCATCTCAAGAGGAGGCGCTCTCCACAGGAAAGGCGAGAGGAACTCCAGGTGGTACCACCATTCCCAGAGTCCCCCCAGATGTCTCAGTCCATTCCAGGGAAACCTGTTTTCCCTGCACTGACTCGACTTTCCAGCCAAGGATAGACTCACACCACGGTGGCACGTGGGACAGCCCTGTGGGAAAGCCTCGTGGAAAGCCTTATGGGAAAGCCTCGTGAGGAAGGCTCGAGGGAAAGCCACTGATCCCTTGATCCACGCGATGGGAGCATGACACTGCTACTACACCTCGGGAGGAAAGCGGCAGGTGCATCCCCCCACTCGAGACGAGGACTGACTCCCCTGGGGAGACTCCAGAAGTACCCCAAGATCCATGTCAGCACGGGAGAGGAAACCTCAGGTTCTGGCACCGACTCCAACGCAAGTTGTTAGGCCCCGGTATTGACAGGAGGGAAATCCCGAGAGTCCCCGAGCAACTCGAATGGGGACTGGCCTTTCCTGAGGCCCCCAGAGCGGGTCCCTGAGATCCCCATCGTAAGTCGAGAGCACCTGCCCTAACTCGAGAAAATCCAGGAGGTTCTCCCCTCCAGGCGAGATGAGGCTCATTTCCGCTGAGGCGTCTCGAGGCTAATCACACCTAACCTCTGGAACTTCGAATGGTCCTTCACACCCTTGCTGTAACTCAAGAGGTTCCCAGACATATCCGTCTCCACTCGAGAGGAAGCACGAGAGTCCCGCCCACATCCAGAGGAGCCCCGTTTCGGCCTCCTAGCTCGAGAGGAGGGATCCTTTCCCTGCGTGGTCGGGAAAGAATTCCCGGCGTTTCCCGTCGCATCTCGAAAGGAGGCGCTCTCCACAGGAAAGGCGAGAAGAACTCCAGGGTCGTTCCACCATTCCCAGAGTCCCCAGATGTCTCCGGCCATTCCAGGGAAGCCTGTTTTCCCGGCACTGCCTCAACTTTCAAGGCCGAGGATCGACTCACACCATGGTGGCACGTGGACAGCGCTGTGGTAAAGGCCTCGTGGGAGAGCCTGGTGGGAAAGCCTCTAGGGAAAGCCTCGAGGGAAAGCCACTGTTCCCTAGATTCCTGCGAAGGGAAGCATGACACTGCTGCTACAGCTCGGGAGAAAATCGCACGTGCATGCCCCCACTCGAGACGAGGACTGACTCCCCTGGGGAGACTCCAGAGGTACCTCCAAGATCCATGTCAGCACTGGAGAGGAATCCTCAGGTTCCGGCACCGACTCCAAACAAGGTCTTAGGCCCGGGCATCGACGGGAGGGAATCCCGAAAGGCCCCCGAGCAACTCGCATGGGGACTGGCCTTTCCTGAGGCCACCAGAGAGGGTCCCTGAGGTCCCCGTCGGTAAGTTGATAGAACCTGCCTCAACTCGAGAAAATCCAGGAGGTTCTCCCTTCCAGGCGAGATGAGGCCAATTTCCGCTAAGGCGTCTCGAGGCTAATCACACCTAACCTCTGGAACTTCCAAAGGGTCCTTCACACCCTTGCTGCAACTCAAGAAGTTCCCCGACATACCCGTCTCCACTCGAGAGGAAGCACGAGAGTCCCGCCACATCCAGAGGAGCCTCGTTTCCGCCTCATCGCTCGAGAGGAGGTATCCTTTCACTGCGTGGTCTGGAAAGAATTCCCAGCATTCCCCTCGCATCTCAAGAGGAGGCGCTCTCCACAGGAAAGGCGAGAGGAACTCAAGGGTCGTGCCACCATTCCCAGAGTCCCCCAGATGTCTCAGTCCATTCCAGGGAAACCTGTTTTCCCTGCACTGCCTCGACTTTCAAGCCGAGGATCGACTTACACAAACGGTGACAGTGGGTCAGCCCTGTGGGAAAGCCTCGTGGGAAAGCCTCGTGGGAAAGCCTCGTTTGGAAAACCTCGAGGGAAAGCCTTTGAGGGAAAGCCCCTGATCCCTTGATCCACGCGAAGGGAAGCGTGACACTGCTGCTACAGCTCGGGAGGAAAGGGCACGTGCATGCCCTCACTCGAGAGGAGGACTGACTCCCCTGGGGAGACTCCAGAAGTACCACAAGTTCCATGTCAGCACAGGACGGGAATCCTCAGGTTCTGGCACCGACGCCACAGAAGGTCTAAGGCACCGGCATCGATGGGAGAGGAATCCCGAGAGGCCCCCGAGCAACTCGCATGGGGACTGGCCTTTCCTGAGGTCACCAGAGCGGGTCCCTGAGGTCACCGTTGTAAGTCGAGAGCACCTGCCACAACTCGAGAAAATCCAGGAGGTTCTCCCCTCCAGGCGAGATGAGACCCATTTCCGCTGAGGCGTCTCGAGGCTAATCACACCTGAATTCTGGAACTTCCAAAGGGTCCTTCACACCCTTGCCTGCAACTCAAGAAGATCCCCGACATACCCGTCTCCACTCGAGAGGAAGCACGAGAGTCCCGCCCACATCCAGAGGAGCCCCGTTTCCGCCTCCTAGCTTGAGAGGAGGGACCCTTTCCCTGCGTGCTCGGGAAAGAATTCCCGGCATTTCCGTCACATCTCAAGAGGAAGCGCTCTCCACAGGAAAAGCGAGAGGAACCCCAGGGTCTTGCCACCAATCCCAGAGTCCCCCAGATGTCTCAGTCCAATTGCAGGGAAACCTGTTTTCCCAGCACTGCCTCGACTGTCAAGCCGAGGATCGACTCACACCATGGTGGCACGTGGGACAGCCCTGTGGGAAAGCCTCGTGGGAAAGCCTCGTGGGAAAGCCTCGACGGAAAGCCTCGTGGGAAAGACTCGAGGGAAAGCCACAGATCCCCGATCCACGCGAATGGAAGCGCGACACCGCTGCTACAGCTCGAGAGGAAAGCGCACGTGCATGCCCACACTCGAGACGAGGACTGACTCCCCTGGGGAGACTACAGAAATACCCCAAGATCCATGTCAGCACTTGAGAGGAATCATCAGGTTCCGGCACTGACTCCACACAAGGTCTTAGGCCCCGGCATCGACGGGAGAGGAATCCCGAGAGGCCCCAAGCAACTCGCATGGGGAATGGCGTTTCCTGAGGCCACCAGAGCGAGTCCATGAGGTCCCCGTCGTAAGTCGAGAGCACCTGCCGCAACTCGAGAACATCCAGGAGGTTCTCCCCTGCATGCGAGATGAGGCCCATTTCCGCTGAGGCGTCTCGAGGCTAATCACATCTAACCTCTGGAACTTCCAAAGGTTCCTTCACACCCTTGCTGCAACTCAAGAAGTTCCCCGACTTACCCGTCTCCACTCGAGAGAAAGCACGAGAGTCCCGCCCACATCCAGAGGAGCCCGTTTCCGCCTCCTAGCTCGAAAGGAGGGATCCTTTTCCTGCGTGGTCGGGAAAGAATTCCCGGCGTTCCCACCGCATCTCAAGAGGAGGCGCTCTCCACAGGAAAGGCGAGAAGAACTCCAGGATGGTTCCACCATTCCCAGAGTCCCCCAGATGTCTCAGTCCATTGCAGGGAAACCTGTTTTCCCAGCACTGCCTCGACTGTCAAGCGAGGATCGACTCACACCACGGTGGCACGTATGGACAGCCCTGTGGGAAAGCCTCGTGGTGAAAGCCTGTGGGAAATCGTGTGGGAAAGCCTCGCGGAAAGCCACAGATCCCCGATCCACGCGAATGGAAGCGCGACACTGCTGCTACAGCTCGAGAGGAAAGCGCACGTGCATGCCCACCTCGAGACGAGGACTGACTCCCCTGGGGAGACTCCAGAAATACCCCAAGATCCATGTCAGCACTGGAGAGGAATCATCAGTTTCCGGCACTAACTCCACACAAGGTCTTAGGCCCCGCATCGACGGAGAGGAATCCCGAGAGCCCCCGAGCAACTCGCATGGGGACTGGCGTTTCCTGAGGCGACCAGAGCGAGTCCCTGAGGTCCCAGTCGTAAGTCGAGAGCACCTGCCGCAACTCGAGAAATCCAGGAGGTTCTCCCCTGCATGCGAGATGAGGCCCATTTCCGCTGAGGCGTCTCGAGGCTAATCACATCTAATCTCTGGAACTTCCAAAGGGTCCTTCACACCCTTGCTGCAACTCAAGAAGTTCCCCGACATACCCATCTCCACTCGAGAGGAAGCACGAGAGTCCCGCCTACATCCAGAGGAGCCCGTTTCCGCCTCATACGTCGAGGGGAGGATCCTTTCCCTGCGTGGTCGGGAAAGAATTCCCGGCATTCCCGTCGCATCTCAAGAGGAGTCGCTCTGCACAGGAAAGGCGAGGGGAACTCCAGGGTCGTGCCACCATTCCCAGGGTCCCCAGATGTCTCAGTCCATTCCAGGGAAACCTGTTTTCCCTGCACTGCGTCGACATTTCAAGCCGAGGGTCGACTCACACCACGGTGGCACGTGGACAGCCCTGTGGGAAAGCCCTGTGGGAAAGCCTCGTGGAAAGCCTTGAGGGGAAAGCCCAGATCCCTTGATCCACGCGAAGGGAAGCGTGACACTGCTGCTACAGCTCGGGAGAAAGCGCACGTGCATGCCCCACTCGAGATGAGGACTGACTCCCTGGGGAGACTCCAGAAGTACCCCAAGATCCATGTCAGCACTGGAGAGAATGCTCAGATTCCGGCACCCGACTCCACACAAGGTCTTAGACCCCAGAAATCTATGGGAGAGAATCCCGAGAGGCCCAGAGCAATTCGCATGGGGATGGCCTTTCCTGAGGCGACCAGAGCGGGTCCCTGAGGTCCCCATCATAAGTCGAGAGCACTGCCGCAACTCGAGAAAATCCAGGAGGTTCTCCATCCAGTCGAGATGAGGCCCATTTCTGCTGAGGCGTTTCGAGTCTAATCACACCTAACCTCTGGAACTTCCAAAGGGTCCTTCACACCCTTGCTGCAACTCAAGAAGTTCCCCGACATACCTGTCTCCACTTGGAGAGGAAGCACGAGAGTCCCGGCCACATCCAGAGGAGCCCAGTTTCCGCCTCCGAGCTCGAGAGGAGGAGACCCTTTTCCCTGCGTGGTCAGGAAAGAATTCCCGGCATCTCAAGAGGAGGGCGCTCTCCACATGAAAGGCAAGAGGAATCAAGGGTCGTGCCACATTCCCAGAGTCCCCAGATGTCTCAGTCCATTCCAGGGAAACCTGTTTTCCCTGCACTGCCTGGACGTTCAAGCCGAGGATCGAATCACACCACGGTGGCATGTGGACAGCCCTGGGAAAGCCCGTGGAAACCTCGTGGGAAAGCCTCGAGGGAAAGCCTCGTGGGAAAGCCACAGATCCTTGATCCACGCGAAAGGGAAGCGTGACAGTTCTGCTACAGCTCGGAGGAAAGCGCACGTGCCTGCCGCCTCTCGAGACGAGGACTGACTCCCTGGGGAGACTCCAGAAGTACCCAAGATCGATGTAAGCACTGGAGAGGAATCCTCAGGTTCCGGAACCGACTCCACACAAGGTCTTAGGCCCAGGCTTCGACAGGAGAGGAATCCCGAGAGGCCCCCGAGCAACTCGCATGGGGACCCTTTCCTGAGGCCACCAGAGCGGGTCCCTGAGGTCCCCGTCGTAAGTCGAGAGCACCTGCCGCACCTCCAGAAAATCCAGGAGGTTCTCCCCCAGGCGAGATGAGGCCCATTTCTGCTGAGGCGTTCTCCAGGCTAATCACACCTAAACTCTGGAATTTCCAAAGGGTCCTTTACACCATCTCTGCCACTCAAGAAGTTCGCCGACATACCCGTCTCCACTCGAGAGAAAGCACGAGAGTCCCGCCCACATCCATAAGAGCCCCGTTTCCGCCTCCTAGCTCGACAGGAGGGATCCTTCCCTGCGTGTTTGGGAATGAATTCCCGGCGTTGTGTCGCATCTCAAGAGGAGGCGTTCTCCACAGGAAAGGCGAGAGGAACTCCAGGGTCGTGCCACCATTCCCAGAGTTCCCCAAGATCTCTCAGTCCATTCCAGTTAAACCTGTTTCCCCCTGCACTGCCTCGACTTTCAAGCCGAGGATCGACATCGACACTCCCAAGGTGGCACGTGCGACAGCCCTGTGGGAAAGCCTCGTGGAAAGCCTCGTGGGAAAGCCTCGAGGGAAAGCCAAACATGCCTTGATCCACGCGAAGGGAAGCATGACACCGCTGCTACAGCTCTGGAGGAAAGTGCACGGCATACCCCACTCGAGACGAGGACTGACTCCGCTGGGAGACTCCAGAAGTACCCCAAGATCCATGTCAGCACTGGGGAGGTCCTCAGGTTCTGGCACCGACTCCACACAAGGTCTTAGGCCCCTGCATCGACGGGAGAGAAAACCCGAAAGGCCCCTAACTCGCATGGGGACTGGCATTTCCTGAGGCCTCCAGAGGGGGGTCCCTGTGGTCCCCGTCGTAAGTCGAGAGCACCTGCCGCAAGTCTAGAAAATCCAGGAGGTTGTCCCCTCCATGCGAGATGAGGCCCATTTCCGCTGAGGCGACTCGAGGCTAATCACACTAACCTCTGGAACTTCCAAAGGGTCCTTCACAGCCTTGCTGCAACTCATGAAGTTCCCCGACATACCCGTCTCCACTCGAGAGGAACCACGAGAGTCCCGCCCACATCCAGAGGAGCCCCGTGTCCGCCTCCTAGCTCGAGAGGAGGGATCCTTTCCCTGTGTGGTTGGGAATGAATTCCCGGCGTTCCCGTCGCATCTCAAGATGATGCGCTCTCCACAGGAAAGGCGAGAAACTCCAGGGTCGTGCCACCATTCGCAGAGTCCCCCAGATGTCTCAGTCCATTCCAGGGAAACCTGTTTTCCCTGCACTGCCTTGACTTTCTAGCCGAGGATCGACTCACACCACGGTGGCACTGGCAGCCCTGTGGGAAAGCCTCGTGGAAAGCCCCGTGGAAAGCCTCGTGGGAAAGCCTCAGGGAATCCTTGATCCACGCGAAGGGAATCGTGACTCTGCTGCTACAGCTCGAGAGGAAAGCGCACGTTCATGCCCCTCGAGACGAGGACTAACTCCCCTGGGGAGACTCCAGAAGTACCCCAAGATCCATGTCAGCACTGGAGAGGAATCCTCAGGTTCTGGCACCTGCTGGGAGCCAGTTAGAGGAATCCCGCCCGTGACAAGGTCATGAGGAAGGAAGCTGACATACGCAAGGCGTGCTCAGACTTCAGGGACCCCTCTGCAAATTCCTAAGCACGTACCCCAACAAAATTCTTGTCGGCTTTTGTGCTCTGCTTTTCCACTCTTCTGACATTTTCTGGAAAAAGTCAATTCAGGGCTTTAGTCTTCTGCATTTGAAAGAGTGTTTCAATCCAAAAACCCTCCGATGGCTTTCTAGCCTGCCTGCAGGACTCGTACAGCTGCGCATGTCATTGTTTGAGGCCTCCTGACCGCAGGAGGCACAGGAAGCTTAAAACATCCTAGGAATGTAGGAGCTTCCGAGGAGTCAAAATTTAGAATAGGACTGATTAATGGTTTCATTTTTTGGGTCAATGCTTGCTGCCAAATTTTCATATCCTTTATTTTTAGATATAGTTGGTATATAGAAAAAAACAAGTAGTAGACCTGGTATTAGCAACATTAGATCTTTGAGTTAAGTACCTTCTTTGTTATATCCCACTGCACCTTTGTTCTATAGAGATGTAACTTTAATGCTTTAAGGAGATGCAGATTAAAAAAAAAAACCTTCAGGGGAAACAAAATTAACATTCATTAAGGAAGAGAGCCAAAAAGTGTTAACAAGCCTCTTGGCCAAAAGATAATGTAAATCACCTGAGACTTTTGTATACAAAATGATATACGGAAAGAATCTGGGTTGCGAACGCTACATAATTTTGTGTTACCCCATTGATCTCCGTGTTTTATCAAAGTATAAAAGGC
>NW_017195560.1:0-8867 GCF_001704415.2 Capra hircus
CTGAGGCGTCTCGAGGCTAATCACATCTAACCTCTGGAACTTCAAGGGTCCTTCACAACCTGCTGCAACTCAAGAAGTTCCCCGAAATAAACCGTCTCCACTCGAGAGGAAGCACGAGAGTCCCGCCCACATCCAGAGTAGCCCCGTTTCCGCCTCCTAGCTCGAGAGGAGGGATCCTTTCCCTGCGTGGTCGGGAAGGAATTCCCGGAGTTCCCGTCGCATCTCAAGAGGAGGCGCTCTCCACAGGAGAGGCGAGAGGAACTCCAGGGTCGTGTCACCATTCCCAGATTCCCCCAATGTCTCAGTCCATTCCAGGGAAAACTGGCTTCGCTGCACTGCCTCACATTCAAGCCGAGGATCGAGTCACACCACGGTGGCACGTGGACAGCCCTGTGGGAAAGCCTCGTGGAAAACCTCGTGGGAAAGCCTCCTTGGAAAGCCATGATCCCTTGAATCCACGCGAAGGGAAGCGTTGACACTGCTGCTACAACTCGGGAGGAAAGGCACGTGCATGCCCCACTCGAGACGAGGACTGACTCCTGGGGAGACTCCAGAAGTACCCCAAGATCCATGTCAGCAGTGGAGAGGAATGCTCAGGTTCCGCACCGACTCCACACAAGATCTTAGGCCCCGGCAAGAAGGGAGAGGAATCCGAGAGGCCCCGAGCAACTCGCATGGGACTTGTCTTTTCCTGATGCCACCAGAGCGGGTCCCTGAGGTCCCCGTCGTAAGTCGAGAGCACCTGCCGCAACTCGACAAAATCCAGGAGTTCTCCCCTCCAGGCGAGATGAGGCCATTTCCGCTGAGGCGTCTCGAGGCTAATCACACCTAAATCTGGAACTTCCAAAGGGTCCTTCACACCTTGCTGCAACTCAAGAAGATCCCCGACATACCCGTCTCCACTCGAGAGAAAGCACGAGATCCGCCCACATCCAGAGGAGCCCCGTTTCCGCCTCCTAGCTCGAGAGAGGTATCCTTTCCCTGCGTGGTCGGGAAAGAATTCCCGGAGTTCCCTTCGCATCTCAAGAAGAGGCACTCTCCACAGGAAAGGCGAGAGGAACTCCAGGGTCGTGTCACATTCCCAGAGTCCCCCAGATGACTCAGTCCATTCCAGGGAAAACTGTCTTCCCTGCAGTGCCTCGACTTTCAAGCCGAGGATCGACTCACACCACGGTGGCACGTGGGACAGCCCTGTGGGAAAGCCTCTGGAGGGAAAGCCCCTGATCCCTTAATCACGCGAAGGGAAGCGTGACACTGCTGCTACAGCTCGGGAGGAAGCGCACATGCATGCCCCCTTCGAGACGAGGACTGACTCCCTGGGGAGACTCCAGAAGTACCCCAAGATCCATGTCAGCACTGGAGAGGAATCCTCAGGTTCCAGCACCGACTCCACAGAAGTCTTAGGCCCGGCATCGAAGAGAGGGAATCCGAGAGGCCCCCGAGCAACTCGCATGGGGACTGGCCTTCCTGAGGCCACCAGAGCGGGTCCTGAGGTCGCCGTCGAAAGTCGAGAGCACCTGCCGCACCTCGAAAAATTCAGGAGTTTCTCCCCTCCAGGCGAGATGAGGCCCCATTTCCGCTGAGGCATCTCGAGGTTAATTACACCTAACCTCTGTAACTTCCAAAGGGTTTTTCCACCCTTACTGCTGCTCAAGAAGTTCCCCGACATACTCGTCTCCACTCGAGAGGAAGCACGAGAGTCCCGACCACATCCAGAGGAGCCCCGTTTCCGCCTCTTAGCTGGAGAGGAGGGATCCTTTCCCTGCGTGGTCGAGAAAGAATTCCCGGCGTTCTCGTCGCATCTCAAGAGGAGGCGCTCTCCACAGGAAAGGCGAGAGGAACTCCAGGGTCGTGCCACCATTCCCAGAGTCCCCCAGATGTCTCAGTACATTCCAGGGAAACCTATTTTCCCTGCACTACCTCGACTCTCAAGCCGAGGATCGACTCACAACACCGTGGCACGTGGGACAGCCCTGTGGGAAAGCCTCGTGGGAAAGCCTTGTTGGAAAGCATCGTGGGAAAAGCCTCGAGGGAAAGCCACTGATACCTTGATCCACACGACTGGAGCATGACACTGCTGCTACAGCTAGGGAGGAAAGCGCAGGTGCATGCCCCCACTCGAGACGAGGACTAACTCCCCTGGGAAGACTCCAGAAGTACCCCAAGATCCATGTCAGCACTGCACAGGAAACCTCAGATTCCGGCACCGACTCCACACAAGGTCTTAGGCCCCGACATCGACGGGAGAGGAATCCCGAGAGGCCCCGAGCAACTCGCATGGGGACTGGCCTTTTCTGAGGCCCCCAGAGCGGGTCCTTGAGGTCCCCGTCGTAAGTCGAGAGCAACTGCCCTATCTCTAGAAAATCCAGGAGGTTCTCCCCTCCAGGCGAGATGAGGCCCATTTCTGCTGAGGCGTCTCGAGGCTAATCACACCTAATCTCTGGAACTTCCAAACGGTGCTTCACACCCTGGCTGCAACTCAAGATGTTCCCCGACATACCGTCTCCATTCGAGAGGAAGCACGAGAGTCCCGCCCACATCCAGAGGAGCCCCGTTTCTGCCTACTAGCTCGAGAGGAGGGATCCTTTCCCTGCGTCATCGGGAAAGAAATCCCGGCGTTCCCGTCCCATCTCAAGAGGAGGCGCTCTCCACAGGAAAGGCGAGAGGAACTCCAGGGTCGTGCCACCTTTCCCAGAGTCCCCAGAGATGTCTCAGTCCATTCCAGGGAAACCTGTTTTCCCTGCACTGCTTCGACATTCAAGCCGAGGATCGACTCACACCAGGGTGGCACGTCGGACAGCCCTGTGGGAAAGCCTCGTGGGAAAGCCTCGTGGGAAAGCCTCATGGGAAAGCCTCGAGGGAAAGCCACAGATGCTTTGATCCACGCATAGGGAAGTGTGACTCTGCTGCTACAGCTCCGGAGGAAAGCGCACGTGCATGACCCCACTCGAGACGAGGACTGACTCCCCTGGGGAGACTCCAGAAGTATCCCAACATCCATGTCAGCACTGCAGAGGAATCCTCAGGTCCCGCCTCCGATACCACACAAGGACTTAGGCCCCGGCATCGACGGGAGAGGAATCCCGAGAGGCCCCGAGCAACTCCCATGGGGACTGGCCTTTCCTGTGTCCACCAGAGCGGGTCCCTGAAGTCTCCGTCGTAAGTCGAGAGCACCTGCCGCAACTCGAGAAAATCCAGGAGGTTTTCCCCTCCAAGCGAGATGAGGCCCTTGTCCGCTGAGGAGTCACGAAGCTAATCACACCTAACCTCTGGAACTTCCAAACGGTTATTCACACCCTTGCTGCAACTAAAGAAGTTCCCCGACATACCCGTCTCCACTTGAGAGGAAGCACGAGAGTCCCGCTCACATCCAGAGGAGCCCCGTTTCCGCGTCCAAGCTCGAGAGGAGGGATCCTTTCCCTGCGTGGTCAGGAAAGAATTCCCGGGGTTCCCATAGCATTTCAAGAGGAGGCGCTCTCCACAGGAAAGGCGAGAGGAATTCGAGGGTCGTTCCCCCATTCCCAGAGTCCCCCAGATTTCTCAGTCCATTCCAGGGAAAACTGTTTTCCCTGCACTGCCTCGACTTTCAAGCCGAGGATCGACTCACACCACGGTGGCACGTGGGACAGCCCTGTGGGAAAGCATCGTGGAAAAGCCTCCTGGGAAAGCCTCGAGGCAAAGCCACAGATCCCTTGATCCACGCGAAGGGAAGCGTGACACTGCTGCTACAGCTCGGGAGGAAAGCGCACGTGCATGCCACCACTTAGAGGAGGACTGACTCCCCTGGGTAGACTTCAGAAGTACCCCAAGATCCATGTCAGCAATGGAGAGTAATTCTCAGGTTTTGCCACAGACTCCACATAAGATTTAGGCCCGGCTTCGACGGGAGAGGAAACCCGAGAGGCCCCCGAGCAACTCGCATGGGGACTGGCCTTTCGTGAGGCCACCAGAGCGGGTCCCTGAGGTCCCTGTCGTAAGTCGAGAGCACCTGCCGCAACTCGAGATAATCCACGAGGTTCTCCCCTCCAGGCGAGGTGAGCCCCATTTCGCTGAGGCGTCTCGAGGCTAATCACACCTAACCTCTGGAACTTCCAAATGGTCCTTCACACCCTTGCTGAAACTCAAGAAGTTCCCCGACATACCCGTCTCCACTCGAGAGGAAGCACGTGAGTCCCGCCCACATCCAGAGGAGCCCCGTTTCAGCCCCCTAGCTCTAGAGGAGGGATCCTTTCCCTGCGTGGTCGGGAAAGAATTCCCGGCGTTCTCGTCGCATCTCAAGAAGAGGCGCTCTCCACAGGAAAGGCGAGAGGAACTCCAGGGTCGTGCCACCATTCCCAGAGTCCCCCAGATGTCTCAGTACATTCCAGGGAAACCTATTTTCCCTGCACTACCTCGACTCTCAAGCCGAGGATCGACTCACAACACCGTGGCACGTGGGACAGCCCTGTGGGAAAGCCTCGTGGGAAAGCCTCATGGGAAAGCCTCGGGAAAGCCACAGATCACTGAATTCACTCGACGGGAAGCCTGACACTGCTGGTAAAGATCGGGAGGAAAGGGCACGTGCAAGCCCCCACTCGAGACGAGGAATGACTCCCCTGGGGAAACTCCAGAAGTACCCCAATTTCCATGTCAGCACTGGAGAGGAATCCTCAGGTTCCGGCACGGACTCCACACAAGGTCTTAGGCCCCGGCATCGACGGAGAGGAATCCCGAAAGGCCCCCATGCAACTCGCTTGGGGACTGTCCTTTCCTAAGGCCACCAGAGCAGGTCCCTGAGGTCCCCGTCGTAAGTCGACAGCACCTGCCGCAACTCGAGAAAATCCAGGAGATTCTCCCGCCAGCCGAGATGAGGCCCATTTCCGCTGAGGCGTCTCGATGTTAATCACACCTAACATCTGGAACTTCCAAAGGGTCCTTCACACCCTTGCTGCACCTCAAGAAGTTCCCCGACATACCCGTCTCCACTCGAGAGGAAGTACGAGTGTCCCGCCCTCATCCAGAGGAGCCCCATTTACGCCTACTAGCTCGAGAGAGGGACCCTTTCCTTGTGTGTTCGGTAAAAAATTCTCGGTGTTCCCGTCGCAACTCAAGAGGAGGCACTCTCCACAGGAAAGGCGAGAGGAACTCCAGGGTCGTGCCACCATTCCCAGAGACCCCCAGATGTCTCAGTCCATTCCAGGGAAACCTGTTTTCCCTGCACTGCTTCGACTTTCATGCCGAGGAACGACTCACACCACGGTGGCACGTGGTACAAACCTGTGGGAAGCCTCGTGGGAAAGCCTCGAGGGATAGCCACAGATCCCTTGATCCACGGGAAGGGAAGCGTGAATCTGCTGCTTCAGCTCGGGAGGAAAGCGCACATGCATGCCCCCACTCGAGACGACGAAAGACTCCCCTGTGGAGACTCCAGAAGTAGCCCAAGATTCATGTCAGCACTGGAGAAGAATCCTCAGGTTCCGGCACCGACTCCACACAAGGTCTTAGGCCCCCGGCATCGACGGGAGAGGAATCCCGAGAGGCCCCGAGCAACTCGCATGCGGACTGGCCTTTCCTGAGGCCACCAGAGCGGGTCCCTGAGGTCCCCGTCGTAAGTCGAGAGCACCTGCCGCAACTCGAGAAAATCAGGAGGTTTTCCCCTCCAGGCGAGATGAGGCCCATTTCCGCAGAGGCGTCTCGAGGCTAATCACACCTATCCTCTGGAACTTCCAAAGGGTCATTCACACCCTTGCTGCAACTCAAGAAGTTCCCCGACATACCCGTCTCCACTTGAGAGGAAGCAGGAGAGTCCCGCTCACATCCAGAGGAGCCCCGTTTGCGCCTCCTAGCTCGAGAGGAGGGATCCTTTCCTTGCGTGGTCGAGAAAGATTTCCCGGCGTTCCCGACGCATTTCAAGAGGTGGCGCTCTCCAGAGGAAAGGCGAGAGGAACTCCATGGTCGTGCCACCAATCCCAGAGTCCCCCAGATGTCTCAGTCCATTCCAGGGAGACCTGTTTTCCCTGCACTGCCTCGACTTTCAAACCGAGGATCGACTAACACCACGGTGGCACGTGGGACAGCCCTGTGGGAAATCCTCGTGGGAAAGCCTTGTTGGAAAGCATCGTGGGAAAGCCTCGAGGGAAAGCCACTGATACCTTGATCCATCAACTGGAGCATGACACTCCTGCTACAGCTAGGGAGGAAAGCGCAGGTGCATGCCCCCACTCGAGACGAGGACTGACTCCCCTGGGGAGACTCCAGAAGTACCCCAAAATCCATGTCAGAACTGCACAGGAAACCTCAGATTCCGGAACCGACTCCACACAAGGTCTTAGGCCCCGGCATCGACGGAGAGGAATCCCGAGAGGCCCGAGCAACTCGCATGGGACTGGCCTTTTCTGAGGCCCCCAGAGCGGGTCCTTGAGGTCCCCGTCGTAAGTCGAGAGCAACTGCCCTATCTCGAGAAATTCCAGGAGGTTCTCCCCTCCAGGCGAGATGAGGCCCATTTCTGCTGAGGCGTCTCGAGGCTAATCACACATAATCTCTGGAACTTCCAAACGGTGCTTCACACCCTGGCTGCAACTCAAGATGTTCCCCGACATACCGTCTCCACTCGAGAGGAAGCACGAGAGTCCCGCCCACATCCAGAGGAGCCCCGTTTCTGCCTACTAGCTCGAGAGGAGGGATCCTTTCCCTGCGTCATCGGGAAAGAAATCCCGGCGTTCCCGTCGCATCTCAAGAGGTGGCGCTCTCCACATGAAAGGCGAGAGGAACTCCAGGGTCGTGCCACCTTTCCCAGAGTCCCCCAGATGTCTCAGTCCATTCCAGGGAAACCTGTTTTCCCTGCACTGCTTCCACATTCAAGCCTAGGATCGACTCACATCACGGTGGCACGTGGGACAACCATGTCGGAAAGCCTCGTGGGAAAGCCTCGTGTGAAAGCCTCCAGGGAAAGCCACAGATCCCTTGATCCACGCGAAGGGAAGCCTGACAATGCTGCTACAGTTCGGGAGGAAATTGCACGTGCATGCCCCCACTCGAGACGAGGACTGACTCCCCTGGGGAGACTCCAGAAGTACTCCCAAGATCCATGTCAGCACTGGAGAGGAATCCTCAGGTTCCGGCACGGACTGCACACAAGGTCTTAGGCCCTGGCATCGATGGGAGAGGAATCCCGAGAGGCCCCCGTGCAACTCGCTTGGGACTGGCCTTTCCTGAGGCCACCAGAGCAGGTCCCTGAGGTCCCCGTCGTAAGTCGAGAGCACCTGCCGCAACTCGAGTAAATCTAGGAGGTTCTCCCCTCCAGGCGAGATGAGGACCATTTCCGCTGAGGTGTCTCAAAGCTAATCACACCTAAACTCTGGACGTTACAAAGGATCCTTCACACCCTTGCTGCAACTCAAGAAGATCCCCAACATACCCGTCTCACTCGAGAGGAAGCACGAGAGTCCCGACCACATCCAGAGGAGCCCCGTTTCAGCCCCCTAGCTCTAGAGGAGGGATCCTTTCCCTGCGTGGTCGGGAAAGAATTCCCGCGTTCTCGTCGCATCTCAAGAAGAGGCGCTCTCCACAGGAAAGGCGAGAGGAACTCCAGGGTCGTGCCACCATTCCCAGAGTCCCCCAGATGTATCAGTACATTCCAGGGAAACCTATTTTCCCTGCACTACCTCGACTCTCAAGCCGAGGAGGATCGACTCACACACCGTGGCACGTGGGACAGCCCTGTGGGAAAGCCTCGTGGGAAAGCCTCATGGGAAAGCCTCGAGGGAAAGCCACAGATCACTGAATTCACTCGACGGGAAGCCTGACACTGCTGGTAAAGATCGGGAGGAAAGGGCACGTGCAAGCCCCCACTCGAGACGAGGAATGACTCCCCTGGGGAAACTCCAGAAGTACCCCAATTTCCATGTCAGCACTGGAGAGGAATCCTCAGGTTCCGGCACGGACTCCACACAAGGTCTTAGGCCCCGGCATCGACGGGAGAGGAATCCCGAAAGGCCCCCATGCAACTCGCTTGGGACTGTCCTTTCCTAAGGCCACCAGAGCAGGTCCCTGAGGTCCCCGTCGTAAGTCGACAGCACCTGCCGCAACTCGAGAAAATCCAGGAGATTCTCCCCGCCAGCCGAGATGAGGCCCATTTCCGCTGAGGCGTCTCGATGTTAATCACACCTAACATCTGGAACTTCCAAAGGGTCCTTCACACCCTTGCTGCACCTCAAGAAGTTCCCCGACATACCCGTCTCCACTCGAGAGGAAGTACGAGTGTCCCGCCCTCATCCAGAGGAGCCCCATTTACGCCTACTAGCTCGAGAGAAGGACCCTTTCCTTGTGTGTTCGGTAAAAAATTCTCGGTGTTCCCGTCGCAACTCAAGAGGAGGCCACTCTCCACAGGAAAGGCGAGAGGAACTCCAGGGTCGTGCCACCATTCCCAGAGACCCCCAGATGTCTCAGTCCATTCCAGGGAAACCTGTTTTCCCTGCACTGCTTCGACTTTCATGCCGAGAACGACTCACAGCACGTGGCACGTGGTACAAACCTGTGGGAAGCCTCGTGGAAAGCCTCGAGGATAGCCACAGATCCCTTGATCCACACGTGGGCAAGGAAGGCAAGCTGTGAATCGCTGCTTCAGCTCGGGACGGAAAAGCACACATGCATCGCCCCACTCGAGACGCAACGAAAGCTGCCCCTGTGGAGACTCCAGACAGTACCCAAGATTCATGTGCGCACTGGGCAAGAATGCTCGCGTTCGCGGCAGCCCTCCCGCCGACTCCACACAAGGTTTGCAGGCCCGGCATCAACGGGAGAGGATGCCCGAAGGTCCCCCGAAGCAATCGCATGCGGACTGGCCTTTCCTGAGGCCCCACCAGAAGCGGGTCCATGAGGTCACCCGT
>NW_017195561.1:0-8867 GCF_001704415.2 Capra hircus
GCCCCAAACTCAGGGAACAGCCCCTGAGGCAAGACCTGCTGGAGGAGCCCTGCGCCCCGCCTGATAGGCGAGTGCACAGCCAGCAAGGGAAGCGAGCCTCTCGGGGAAGAGGAGGCAGCCCAGCCCCGTCAAGTTGAAAGCCCTGCTTGCACGGAGCTAAGTGCCTCCAGTACGGCAGAGCTCTAGCTCTGCTCAGAGCCCCGATCTGGCAGAGTTCCTGGCGCGAGGCTGCTCTGCCGGGGGCTAGCCTTGCCCAGACTTGCCTTGCTTTTAGGCTGCCTCTCCAGGAAGGAGCAGGCAGCAGGAGCCTGGGAGTCGCCACTGGCGCCTTTCTTGCCTCAGCTCCAATCCTGCCTTGCCTTTGCACTTAGGTCCCAGTCCTCCTTAAGGAGAGCTTAGGGGCTGGTGGGTTGCACACTGCCAAGGGCTCCAGCAGTGAGAATTCTGTCAGAGGGAAGGGAAGGGCAACTGCAGGGCTCCTCCAGCGGTTGCTTGGCCGCCCAGATTCAGCGCCACACGGAGAGCACCAGGCTCCCAGGGCCCCTGGCTGGGGTTTTCAGCCCGCACACACGGAGGCTGATTCCTTGGGTGCCCAGAAAGTGTATGACAGACGTAGGTTCCCTAGCACTCTCCTCCCCAGCAGAGACATGTGCAGGTGTTTGGGGCCTGATCCTGCGTGTCTGGGTTCCTGCCCACAGCCCCAACTCAGGGGAAGCAGCCCCTGAGGCAAGACCTGCTGGAGGAGCCCTGCGCCCCCGCCTGATAGGCGAGTGCACAGCCAGCAGGGAAGCGAGCCTCCTCGGGGGAAGAGGAGGCAGCAAGTCCCCGTCAAGCTGAAATCCCTGCTTACACGAAGCTAAGTGCGACTCCAGTACGGCAGATCTCTAGCTCTGTTCAGAGGCCCGATCTGGCAGAGTTCCTGGCACCAAGATGCTCTGCCATAGGCGAGCCTTGCGCAGACTTGCCTTGCTTTAAGGCTCCCTCCCCAGGAAGGAGCAGGCTGTGTGAGGCTCGGAAACGCCACTGGCGCCTTCCTGGCTTCAGCTCTACCCCTGCCTTGCCTTTGCACTTAGGTCCCAAGCGTCCTTGAGGAGGGCTTAGGGGCTGGTGGGTTGCACACTGCCAAGGGCTCCAGCAGTGAAAGCTCTGTCAGAGGGAAGCGAAGGGCAACAGCAGGGCTCCTTCAGCGGTTCCTTGGCCGCCAGACAAAGCTCCGCACGGAGAGCACCAGGTTCCAAGGGCCCCTGGCTGGGTTTTGCATCCCCACACTCCCAGAGGCTGACTCCGTGGGTGCCTAGAAAGTGTGTGAGAGACGTAGGTTCCCTAGCACTCTCCTCCCCAGCAGAGACATGTGCAGGTGGTTGGGGCCTTATCCTGCGTGTCTGGGTTCCCGCCCACAGCCTCAACTCAGGGGAAGCAGCCCTGAGGCAAGACCTGCTGGAGGAGCCCTGCGCGCCCGCCTGATAGGCGAGAGCACAGCCAGCAGTGTAGCGAGCCTCCTCGGGAGAAGAGGAGGCAGCCGAGCCCAGTCAAGAGGAAAGCCCTGCTTGCACGGAGCTAAGTGGGCCTCCAGTACGGCAGAGCTCTAGCTCTGCTCAGAGCCCCGATCTGGCAGAGTTCCTGGCGCGAGGCTGCTCTGCCGGGGGCTAGCCTTGCCCAGACTTGCCTTGCTTTTAGGCTGCCTCTCCAGGAAGGAGCAGGCAGCAGGAGCCTGGGAGTCGCCACTGGCGCCTTTCTTGCCTCAGCTCCAATCCTGCCTTGCCTTTGCACTTAGGTCCCAGTCCTCCTTAAGGAGAGCTTAGGGGGTGGTGGGTTGCACACTGCCAAGGGCTCCAGCAGTGAGAATTCTGTCAGAGGGAAGGGAAGGGCAACTGCAGGGCTCCTCCAGCGGTTTCTTGGCCGCCCAGATTCAGCGCCACACGGAGAGCACCAGGCTCCCAGGGCCTGGCTGGGGTTTTCAGCCCCCGCACACACGGAGGCTGATTCCTTGGGTGCCCAGAAAGTGTATGACAGACGTAGGTTCCCTAGCACTCTCCTCCCCAGCAGAGACATGTGCAGGTGTTTGGGGCCTGATCCTGCGTGTCTGGGTTCCTGCCCACAGCCCCAACTCAGGGGAAGCAGCCCCTGAGGCAAGACCTGCTGGAGGAGCCCTGCGCCCCCGCCTGATAGGCGAGTGCACAGCCAGCAGGGAAGCGAGCCTCCTCGGGGGAAGAGGAGGCAGCAAGTCCCCCGTCAAGCTGAAATCCCTGCTTCACGAAGCTAAGTGCGACTCCAGTACGGCAGATCTCTAGCTCTGTTCAGAGGCCCGATCTGGCAGAGTTCCTGGCCAAGATGCTCTGCCATAGGGCGAGCCTTGCGCAGACTTGCCTTGCTTTAAGGCTCCCTCCCCAGGAAGGAGCAGGCTGTGTGAGGCTCGGAAACGCCACTGGCGCCTTCCTGGCTTCAGCTCTACCCCTGCCTTGCCTTTGCACTTAGGTCCCAAGCGTCCTTGAGGAGGGCTTTAGGGGCTGGTGGGTTGCACACTGCCAAGGGCTCCAGCAGTGAAAGCTCTGTCAGAGGGAAGCGAAGGGCAACAGCAGGGCTCCTTCAGCGGTTCCTTGGCCGCCCAGACAAAGCTCCGCACGGAGAGCACCAGGTTCCAAGGGCCCCTGGCTGGGTTTTGCATCCCCACACTCCCAGAGGCTGACTCCGTGGGTGCCTAGAAAGTGTGTGAGAGACGTAGGTTCCCTAGCACTCTCCTCCCCAGCAGAGACATGTGCAGGTGGTTGGGGCCTTATCCTGCGTGTCTGGGTTCCCGCCCACAGCCTCAACTCAGGGGAAGCAGCCCCTGAGGCAAGACCTGCTGGAGGAGCCCTGCGCGCCCCCGCCTGATAGGCCGAGAGCACAGCCAGCAGTGTAGCGAGCCTCCTCGGGAGAAGAGGAGGCAGCCGAGCCCAGTCAAGAGGAAAGCCCTGCTTGCACGGAGCTAAGTGGGCCTCCAGTACGGCAGAGCTCTAGCTCTGCTGCAGAGCCCCCGATCTGGCAGAGTTTCTGGCGCGAGGCTGCTCGGCCGGGGCTCGCCTTGCCCAGACTTGCCTTGCTTTTAGGCTCCCTCCCCAGGAAGGAGCTGTCTGAGCGAGCCTGGGAGACGCCACTGGTGCCTTCCTTGCCTCAGCTCCAATCCTGCCTTGCCTTTGCACATAGGTGCCAGGCGTCGTTGGGGAGGGCTTAGGGGGTGGTGGGTTGCACACTGCCAAGGGCTTCAGCAGTGAGAGCTCTGTCAGAGGAAGCGGAAGGGCAACTGCAGGGCTCCTCCAGCGGTTTCTAGGCCGCCTAGAATCAGCGCCGCACCGAGAGCACCAGGCTCCCAGGCCCCTGGCTGGGGTTTTCAGCCCCGCACACACGGAGGCTGATTCCTTGGGTGCCCAGAAAGTGTATGACAGACGTAGGTTCCCTAGCACTCTCCTCCCCAGCAGAGACATGTGCAGGTGTTTGGGGCCTGATCCTGCGTGTCTGGGTTCCCGCCCACAGCCCCAACTCAGGGGAAGCAGCCCCTGAGGCAAGACCTGCTGGAGGAGCCCTGCGCCCCCGCCTGATAGGCGAGTGCACAGCCAGCAGGGAAGCGAGCCTCCTCGGGGAAGAGGAGGCAGCCCAGCCCGTCAAGTTGAAAGCCCTGCTTGCACGGAGCTAAGTGCGCCTCCAGTACGGCAGAGCTCTAGCTCTGGCTCAGAGCCCCGATCTGGCAGAGTTCCTGGCGCGAGGCTGCTCTGGCCGGGGGCTAGCCTTGCCCAGACTTGCCTTGCTTTTAGGCTGCCTCTCCAGGAAGGAGCAGGCAGCAGGAGCCTGGGAGTCGCCACTGGCGCCTTTCTTGCCTCAGCTCCAATCCTGCCTTGGCCTTTGCACTTAGGTCCCAGTCCTCCTTAAGGAGAGCTTAGGGGCTGGTGGGTTGCAACACTGCCAAGGGCTCCAGCAGTGAGAATTCTGTCAGAGGGAAGGGAAGGGCAACTGCAGGGCTCCTCCAGCGGTTGCTTGGCCGCCCAGATTCAGCGCCACACGGAGAGCACCAGGCTCCCAGGGCCCCTGGCTGGGGTTTTCAGCCCCGCACACACGGAGGCTGATTCCTTGGGTGCCCAGAAAGTGTATGACAGACGTAGGTTTCCTAGCACTCTCCTCCCCAGCAGAGACATGTGCAGGTGTTTTGGGGGCCTGAATCCTGCGTGTCTGGGTTCCTGCCCACCAGCCCCAACTCAGGGGAAGCAGCCCCTGAGGCAAGACCTGCTGGAGGAGCCCTGCGCGCCCCGCCTGATAGGCGAGTGCACAGCCAGCAGGGAAGCGAGCCTCCTCGGGGGAAGAGGAGGCAGCAAGTCCCCGTCAAGCTGAAATCCCTGCTTACACGAAGCTAAGTGCGACTCCAGTACGGCAGATCTCTAGCTCTGTTCAGAGGCCCGATCTGGCAGAGTTCCTGGCTGCTCTGCCATAGGCGAGCCTTGCGCAGACTTGCCTTGCTTTAAGGCTCCCTCCCCAGGAAGGAGCAGGCTGTGTGAGGCTCGGAAACGCCACTGGCGCCTTCCTGGCTTCAGCTCTACCCCCTGCCTTGCCTTTGCACTTAGGTCCCAAGCGTCCTTGAGGAGGGCTTAGGGGCTGGTGGGTTGCACACTGCCAAGGGCTCCAGCAGTGAAAGCTCTGTCAGAGGGAAGCGAAGGGCAACAGCAGGGCTCCTTCAGCGGTTCTTGGCCGCCCAGACAAAAGCTCCGCACGGAGAGCACCAGGTTCCAAGGGCCCCTGGCTGGGTTTTGCATCCCCACACTCCCAGAGGCTGACTCCGTGGGTGCCTAGAAAGTGTGTGAGAGACGTAGGTTCCCTAGCACTCTCCTCCCCAGCAGAGACATGTGCAGGTGGTTGGGGCCTGATCCTGCGTGTCTGGGTTCCGCCCACAGCCCAAACTCAGGGGAAGCAGCCCCTGAGGCAAGACCTGCTGGAGGAGCCCTGCGCCCCCGCCTGATAGGCGAGAGCACAGCCAGCAGTGTAGCGAGCCTCCTCGGGAGAAGAGGAGGCAGCCGAGCCCAGTCAAGAGGAAAGCCCTGCTTGCACGGAGCTAAGTGGGCCTCCAGTACGGCAGAGCTCTAGCTCTGCTCAGAGCCCCGATCTGGCAGAGTTTCTGGCGCGAGGCTGCTCGGCCGGGGCGCCTTGCCCCAGACTTGCCTTGCTTTTAGGCTCCCTCCCCAGGAAGGAGCTGTCTGAGCGAGCCTGGGAGACGCCACTGGTGCCTTCCTTGCCTCAGCTCCAATCCTGCCTTGCCTTTGCACATAGGTGCCAGGCGTCGTTGGGGAGGGCTTAGGGGGTGGGGTTGCACACTGCCAAGGGCTTCAGCAGTGAGAGCTCTGTCAGAGGGAAGGGAAGGGCAACTGCAGGGCTCCTCCAGCGGTTTCTAGGCCGCCTAGAATCAGCGCCCGCACGGAGAGCACCAGGCTCCAGGGCCCCTGGCTGGGGTTTTCAGCCCGCACACACGGAGGCTGATTCCTTGGGTGCCCAGAAAGTGTATGACAGACGTAGGTTCCCTAGCACTCTCGCTCCCCAGCAGAGACATGTGCAGGTGGTTGGGGCCTGATCCTGCGTGTCTGGGTTCCCTGCCCACAGCCCCAACTCAGGGGAAGCAGCCCCTGAGGCAAGACCTGCTGGAGGAGCCCTGCGCCCCCGCCTGATAGGCGAGTGCACAGCCAGCAGGGAAGCGAGCCTCCTCGGGGGAAGAGGAGGCAGCCCAGCCCCGTCCAAGTTGAAAGCCCTGCTTGCACGGAGCTAAGTGCGCCTCCAGTACGGCAGAGCTCTAGCTCTGCTCAGAGCCCCGATCTGGCAGAGTTCCTGGCGCGAGGCTGCTCTGCCGGGGGGCTAGCCTTGCCCAGACTTGCCTTGCTTTTAGGCTGCCTCTCCAGGAAGGAGCAGGCAGCAGGAGCCTGGGAGTCGCCACTGGCGCCTTTCTTGCCTCAGCTCCAATCCTGCCTTGCCTTTGCACTTAGGTCCCAGTCCTCCTTAAGGAGAGCTTAGGGGCTGGTGGGTTGCACACTGCCAAGGGCTCCAGCAGTGAGAATTCTGTCAGAGGGAAGGGAAGGGCAACTGCAGGGCTCCTCCAGCGGTTGCTTGGCCGCCCAGATTCAGCGCCACACGGAGAGCACCAGGCTCCCAGGGCCCCTGGCTGGGGTTTTCAGCCCCGCACCACACGGAGGCTGATTCCTTGGGTGCCCAGAAAGTGTATGACAGACGTAGGTTCCCTAGCACTCTCCTCCCCAGCAGAGACATGTGCAGGTGTTTGGGGCCTGATCCTGCGTGTCTGGGTTCCTGCCCACAGCCCCAACTCAGGGGAAGCAGCCCCTGAGGCAAGACCTGCTGGAGGAGCCCTGCGCCCCCGCCTGATAGGCGAGTGCACAGCCAGCAGGGAAGCGAGCCTCCTCGGGGGAAGAGGAGGCAGCCAAGTCCCCGTCAAGCTGAAATCCCTGGCTTCCACGAAGCTAAGTGCGACCTCCAGTACGGCAGATCTCTAGCTCTGTTCAGAGGCCCGATCTGGCAGAGTTCCTGGCACCAAGATGCTCTGCCATAGGCGAGCCCTTGCGCAGACTTGCCTTGCTTTAAGGCTCCCTCCCCAGGAAGGAGCAGGCCTGTGTGAGGCCTGGAAACGCCACTGGCGCCTTCCTGGCTTCAGCTCTACCCTGCCTTGCCTTTGCACTTAGGTCCAAGCGTCCTTGAGGAGGGCTTAGGGGCTGGTGGGTTGCACACTGCCAAGGGCTCCAGCAGTGAAAGCTCTGTCAGAGGGAAGCGGAAGGGCAACAGCAGGGCTCCTCAGCGGTTCCTTGGCCGCCCAGACAAAGCTCCGCACGGAGAGCACCAGGTTCCAAGGGCCCCTGGCTGGGTTTTGCATCCCCACACTCCCAGAGGCTGACTCCGTGGGTGCCTAGAAAGTGTGTGAGAGACGTAGGTTCCCTAGCACTCTCCTCCCCAGCAGAGACATGTGCAGGTGGTTTGGGGCCTTGATCCTGCGTGTCTGGGTTCCCGCCCACAGCCTCAACTCAGGGGAAGCAGCCCCTGAGGCAAGACCTGCTGGAGGAGCCCTGCGCCGCACCGCCTGATAGGCGAGAGCACAGCCAGCAGTGGTAGCGAGCCTCCTCGGGAGAAGAGGAGGCAAGCCGAGCCCAGTCAAGAGGAAAGCCCTGCTTGCACGGAGCTAAGTGGGCCTCCAGTACGGCAGAGCTCTAGCTCTGCTCAGAGCCCCGATCTGGCAGAGTTTCTGGCGCGCGAGGCTGCTCGGCCGGGGCTCGCCTTGCCCCAGACTTGCCTTGCTTTTAGGCTCCCTCCCCCAGGAAGGAGCTGTCTGAGCGAGCCTGGGAGACGCCACTGGTGCCTTCCTTGCCTCAGCTCCAATCCTGCCTTGCCTTTGCACATAGGTGCCAGGCGTCGTTGGGGAGGGCTTAGGGGGTGGTGGGTTGCACACTGCCAAGGGCTTCAGCAGTGAGAGCTCTGTCAGAGGGAAGGGAAGGGCAACTGCAGGGCTCCTCCAGCGGTTTCTAGGCCGCCTAGAATCAGCGCCGCACCGAGAGCACCAGGCTCCCAGGGCCCCTGGCTGGGTTTTCAGCCCCGCACACACGGAGGCTGATTCCTTGGGTGCCCAGAAAGTGTATGACAGACGTAGGTTCCCTAGCACTCTCCTCCCCAGCAGAGACATGTGCAGGTGTTTTGGGGCCTGATCCTGCGTGTCTGGGTTCCTGCCCACAGCCCCAACTCAGGGGAAGCAGCCCCTGAGGCAAGACCTGCTGGAGGAGCCCTGCGCCCCCCGCCTGATAGGCGAGTGCACAGCCAGCAGGGAAGCGAGCCTCCTCGGGGGAAGAGGAGGCAGCCCAGCCCCGTCAAGTTGAAAGCCCTGCTTGCCACGGAGCTAAGTGCGCCTCCAGTACGGCAGAGCTCTAGCTCTGCTCAGAGCCCCGATCTGGGCAGAGTTTCCTGGCGCGAGGCTGCTCTGCCGGGGGCTCGCCTTGCCCAGACTTGCTTGCTTTTAGGCTCCCTCCCCAGGAAGGAGCTGTCTGAGCGAGCCTGGGAGACGCCACTGGTGCCTTCCTTGCCTCAGCTCCAATCCTGCCTGCCTTGCCTTTTGCACATAGGTCCAGGCTTGGGGAGGGCTTAGGGGGTGGTGGGTTGCACACTGCCAAGGGCTTCAGCAGTGAGAGCTCTGTCAGAGGGAAGGGAAGGGCAACTGCAGGGCTCCTCCAGCGGTTTCTAGGCCGCCCAGAATCAGCGCCGCACCGAGAGCACCAGGCTCCCAGGGCCCCTGGCTGGGGTTTTCAGCCCCGCACACACGGAGGCTGATTCCTTGGGTGCCCAGAAAGTGTATGACAGACGTAGGTTCCCTAGCACTCTCCTCCCCCAGCAGAGACATGTGCAGGTGTTTGGGCCTGATCCTGCGTGTCTGGGTCCTGCCCACAGCCCCCAACTCAGGGGAAGCAGCCCCTGAGGCAAGACCTGCTGGAGGAGCCCTGCGCCCCGCCTGATAGGCGAGTGCACAGCCAGCAGGGAAGCGAGCCTCCTCGGGGGAAGAGGAGGCAGCCCAGCCCCGTCAAGTTGAAAGCCCTGCTTGCACGGAGCTAAGTGCGCCTCCAGTACGGCAGAGCTCTAGCTCTGCTCAGAGCCGATCTGGCAGAGTTCCTGGCGCGAGGCTGCTCTGCCGGGGGCTAGCCTTGCCCAGACTTGCCTTGCTTTTTAGGCTGCCTCTCCAGGAAGGAGCAGGCAGCAGGAGCCTGGGAAGTCGCCACTGGCGCCTTTCTGCTCAGCTCATCCCTGCCTTGCCTTTGCACTTAGGTCCCAGTCCTCCTTAAGGAGAGCTTAGGGGCTGGTGGGTTGCACACTGC
>NW_017195562.1:0-8866 GCF_001704415.2 Capra hircus
AAAGGATCCTCCTCTCGAGCTAGGAGGCGGAAACGGGGCTATTCTGGATATGGGCGGGACTCTCGTGCTTCCTCTCGAGTGGAGCGGGTATGTCGGGGGAACTTCTTGAGTTGCAGCAAGGGTGTGAAGGACCTTTGGAAGTTCCAGATGTTAGATGTGATTAGCCTCGAGATACCTCAGCGGAATGGGCCTCATCTCGCCTGGAGGGAAGAACCTCCTGGATTTTCTCGAGTTGCGGCAGGTGCTCTTGACTTACGACGGGGACCCCAGGGGACCCGCTCTGGTGGCCTCAGGAAAGGCCAAGTCCCCATGCGAGTTGCTCGGGGCCTCTTGGTTTCCTCTCCCGTCGATGCCAGCGCCTAAGATCTTGTGTGGAGACGCTGCCAGAACCTGAGCATTCTCTCCAGTGCAGAAATGGATCTTGGTGTACTTCTGGAGTCTCCCCAGGGGAGTCACTCTTCGTCTCGAGTGGGGGCATGCACGTGCGCTTTCCTCCCGAGCTGAAGCAACAGTGTCACGCTTCCCTTCGCTTGGATCAATGGATCTGTGGCTTTCCCTCGAGGGTTTCCCACAAAGCTTTCCCACGAGGCTTTCCCGGAGGGCTGTCCCACGTGCCACCGTGGTGTGAGTCGATCCTCGCTTGAAAGTCGAGGCAGTGCAGGGAAAACAGGTTTCCCTGGAATGGACTGAAACTTCTGGGGGACTCTGGGAATCGAGGCACGACATGTTTCCTCTCCCCTTTCCTGTGGAGAGCGCCTCCTCTTGAGATGCGACGGAACGCCGGGAATTCTTTCCCGACCACGCAGGAAAGGATCCTCTCTCGAGCTAGGAGGAGGAAACGGAGCTCCTCTGGATGTGCGGGGAACTCTCGTGCTTCCTCTCGAGTAGAAACGGGTATGTCGGGGAACTTCTTGAGTTGCAGCAAGGGTGTGAAGGAATCTTTGGAAGTTCCAGATGTTAGTTGTGATTAACCTCCAGACGCCTCAGCGGAAATGGGCCTCATGTCGCCTGGAGGGGAGAACCTCCTGGATTTTCTCGAGTTGCGGCAGGTGCTCTCGACTTACGATGGGGACCTCTGGGACCCGCTCTGGTGGCCTCAGGGAAGGCCAGTCCCCATGCGAGTTGCTCGGGGTCCTCTCGGGATTCCTCTCCGACGATGCCGGGGCTTAAGACCTTGTGTGGAGTTGGTGCCTGAACCTGAGGATTCCTCTCCAGTGCTGACATGGATCTTGGGGTACTTCTGGAGTCTCCCAGGGGAGTAAGCCCTCGTCTCAAGTGGGGCATGCACGTGCGCTTTCCTCCCGAGCTGTAGAAGCAGTGTTGCATTTCCCTTCGCGTGGATCAAGGGATCTGTGGCTTTCCCTCGAGGCTTTCCCACGAGGTTTTCCCACGAGCCTTTCCCACAGGGCGGTCCCACGTGCCGCCTTGTTGTGAGTCGATCCTCGGCTTGAAAGTCGAGGCAGTGCAGGGAAAACAGGTTTCCCTGGAATGGACTGAGACCTCTGGGGGACTCTGGGAATGGTGACACGACCCTGGAGTTCCTCTCCCTTTCCTGTGGAGAGCGCCTCCTCTTGAGATGCGTCGGAAACGCCTTGAATTCATTCCCTACCACGGCAGGGAAAGGATCCCTCCTCTCGAGGCTAGGAGGCCGGAAACGGGGCTCCTCTGGATGTGGGCGGGACTATCGGAGCTTCCTCTCTACTGGAGACGGGTATGTCGGGGAACTTCTTGAGTTGCAGCAAAAGTGTGAAAGACCCTTTGGAAGTTCCAGAAGTTAGATTTGATTAGCCTCGAGACGCCTCAGTTTAAATGGGCCTCATCTCTCCTGGAGGGGAGAACCTCCTGGATTTTCTCGAGTTGCGGACAGGTGCTCTCGACTCACGACTGGGACCTCAGGGACACGCTCTGGTGGCCTCAGAAAAGCCAGTCCCCATGCGAGTTGCTCGGGGCCTCTCGGGATTCCTCTCCCGTCGATGCCGGGGCCTAAGATCTTGTGTGGCGTCGGTGCCGGAATCCTGAGTATTCCTCTTCAGTGCTGACATGCTTCTTGGGGTACTTATGGAGTCTCCCCATGGGGAGTCAGTCCTCGTCTCGAGTGGGGCATGCACGTGCGCTTTCCTCCCGAGCGTAGCAGCAGTGTTCGTAATTCCCTTGCCGTGGGATCAAGGGTTCTGTGGGCTTTCCCTCGAGGCTTTCCCACGAGGCTTTCCCACGAGGCTTTCCCAAAGGGCTGTCCCACGTTCCACCGTGGTGTGAGTCGGTCGATCCTCGGCTTTGAAAGCAAAGGCAATGCAGGGAAAACAGGTTTCCGCTGGAATGGACTGAGACATCTGGGGGACTCTGCGAATGGTGGCACCACCCTGGAGTTCCTCTCGCCTTTCCTGGTGGAGAGCACCTCCTCTTGAGATGCGACGGAACCGCCGGGGAATTCTTTCCGACGACGCAGGGAAAGGATCCCTCTTCTCCGAGCTGGAGGTCGGAAAAAGGGCTCCTCTGGATTGGACGGGACTCTCGTGGCTTCCTCTTGAGTGGAGACGGGTATGTCGGGGAACTTCTTGAGTTGCAGCAAGGGTGTGAAGGACCCTTTGGAAGATCCAGAGGTTAGGTGTGATTAGCATGGGGACGCCTCAGAGGAAATGGGCCTCATCTCCCCTGGAGGGGAGAACCTCCTTCATTTTCTCTAGATGGTGCAGGTGTTCTCGCGTTACGACGGGGACCTCAGGGACCCGCTCTGGTGGCCTCAGGAAAGGCCAGTCCCCATGCGAGTTGCTCGGGGCCTCTCGGGATTCCTCTCCCGTCGATGCCGTGGCATTAGACCTTGTGTGGAGTCGGTGCCGGAACGTGAGGATTCCTCTCCAGTGCTGACGGGATCTTGGGGTCCTTCTGGAGTCTCCCCAGGGGAGTCAGTCGTCGTCTCGAGTGGGGGCATGCACGGTGCGTTTTCCTCTCGAGCTGTAGCAGCAGTGTCAAACTTCCCTTCGGGTTGATCCAAAGCAACTGTGGCTTTCCCTCGAGGCTTTCCCAGCGAGGCTTTCACAAGAGGCTTTCCCACAGGGCTGTCCCACGTGCCACCGTGGTGTGAGTGGATCCTCGTCCTGAAAGTCGACGGCCAGTGTAGGGAAACAGGTTTCCTGGAATGGAACTGAGACATCTGGGGGACTCTGGGAATGGTGGCACGATCCTGGAGTTCCGCTCCCCTTTCCTGGTGGAGAGTGCCTCCTCTTGAGATGCGACGGGGAACGCCGGGAATTATTTCCCAAACATGCAGGTAAAGGATCCTCCTCTCGAGCTAGGAGGCGGAAACGGGGTTCCTCTAGATATGGGCGGACTCTCGTGCTTCCTCTCGAGTGGAGACGGGTATGTCGGCGAAATTCTTTAGTTTTAGCAAGGTGTGTGAAGGACCCTTTGGAAGTTCCAGAGTTAGGTGTGATTAGCTCGAGACGTCTCAGCAGAAATGGGCCTCATCTCGCCGGGAAGGGAGAACCTCCTGGATTTTCTCGAGTGCGGCAGGCGCTCTCGACTTACGACGGGCTCCTCAGGGACCAGCTCTGGTGGCCTCAGGAAAGTCCAATCCCCATGCTAGTTGCTCGGGGGCCTTTCGGGATCCTCTCCCATCGATTCCCAGGCTAAGACCTCTGCTGGTGTCGGTGCCGCAACCTGAGGATTTCTCTCCAGTGCTGACATGGATCTTGGGGTACTCTGAATAGCCCCAGGGGAGTCAGTCCTCGTCTGAGTGGGGGCATGCACGTGTGCTTTCCTCCGAGCTGTATCAGCAGTGTCACACTTCCCTTCCGTGGATCAAGGAATCTGTGGCTTTCCCTCGAGGCTTTCCCAGGAGTCTTTCCCAAGAGGCTTTCCCACAGGGCTGTCCCACGTGCCACCGTGGTGTGATTCGATCCTCGGCTTGAAAGTCGAGGCAGTGCAGGAAAACAGGTTTCCCTGGAATGGACTGAGACATCTGCGGGACTCTGGGAATGTGGCACGACCTTGAGTCCCTCTCGCCTTTCAGTGGGAGAGCGCCTCCTCTTGAGATGCAATGGGAACGCCGGGAATTCTTTCTCGACCTGCAGGGAAAGGATCCCACCTCTCGAGCTAGGAGGCGCAACGGGCTCCTCTGGATGTGGGCGGACGCTCGTGATTCCTCTCGAGTGGAGACAGGTATATCGGGGAACTTCTTGAGTTGCAGGAAAGGTGTGAAGGACCATTGGAAGTTCCAGAGGGTAGGTGTGATTAGCCTCGAAACGCCTCAGCAGAAAGGAGCCTGACCTCGCCTGGAGGGGAGAACCTCCTGGATTTTCTCGAGTTGCTGCAGGTGCTCTCGACATACGACGGGTATCTCAGGACCCGCTCTGGTGGCCTCAGGAAAGGCCAGTCCACATTCGCGTTGCACGGGGGCCTCTCGGGATTCCTCTCCCATCGATGCCAGACCTAAGACCTTGTGTGGAGTCGGTGCCTGAACCTGAGGATTCCTCTCCAGTGCTGACATGGATCTTGGGTTACTTCTGGAGTCTCCCCAGGGGAGTCCAGTCCTCGTCTCGTGTGGGGCATGGCCGTGCGCTTTCCTTCAGAGCTGTAGCAGCAGTGTCACGCTTCCCTTCGCGTGGATCCAAGGGATCTGTGGCTTTCCCTCGAGATTTCCCCACGAGGCTTTCCCACGAGGCTTTCTCTCGAGGCTTTCCCACGAGCTTTCCCACAGGGCTACCCACGTGTCACCGTCGTGTGAGTCGATCTCGTCTTGAACGTCGAGGCAGTGCAGGGAAAACAGGTTTCCCTGGAATGGACTGAGATATCTGGGGGACTCTGGGAATGGTGGCACGACCCTGGGGTTCCTCTCGCCTTTCCTGTGGAGAGCGCCTCCTCTTGAGATGCGAGGGGAAATGCCGGGAATTCTTTCCCGACCACGCAGGGAAAGGATCTCTCCTCTCGAGCCATGAGGTGGAAACGAGGCTCCTCTGGATGTGGCGGGACTCTCGTGCTTCCTCTCGAGTGGAGCAGGGTATGTCGGGGAACTTCTTGAATTGCAGCAAGGTGTGAAGGACCCTTTGGAAGTTCCATAGGTTAGGTGTGATTATCCTCGAGACGCCTCAGCGGAAATTTGCCTCATCTCGCCTGGAAGGGAGAACCTCCTGGATTTTCTCGGAGTTGCGGCAGGTGCTCTCGACTTACGATGGGACCTCAGGGACCCTCTCTGGTGGCCTCAGGAAAGGCCAGTCCCCATGCGAGTTGCTCGGCCGGCATCTCGGGATTCCTCTCCCGTCGATGCCCGGGCTAAGACCTTGTTTGCAGTCGGTGCCGAACCTGAGGATTCCTCTCCAGTGCTGACATGGATCTTGGGGTACTTCTGGAGGTCTCCCCAAGGGGAGTCAGTCCTCGTCTCGAGTGGGGGCATGCACGTGCGCTTTCCTCCCCTAGCTGTAGCAGCAGGTGTCACGCTCCCCTTCGCGTGGATTAAGGATCTGTGGCTTTCCCTCGAGGCTTTCACATGAGACTTTCCCACGAGGCTTCCCACAGGGCTGTCCCACGTTCCACCGTCGTGTGTGACGATCCTCCGGCTTGAAAGTCGAGGCAGTCAGGGAAAACAGGTTTCCCTGGAATGGACTGAGACATCTGGGACTCTGGGAATGGTGGCACGACCCTGGAGTTCCTCTCGCCTTTCCTGTGGAGATCGCCTCCTCTTGAGATGTGCTGGAACACTGGAACTCTTTCCCGATCACTGAGGGAAAGGATCCCTCCTCTCGAGCTAGGAGGCGGAAACGGGGCTCCTCTGAATGTGGGCGGGACTCTCGTGCTTCCTCTCGAGTGGAGACGGGTATGTTGGGGATCTTCATGAGTTGCAGCAAGGGTGTGAAGGACCCTTTGGAAGTTCCAGAGGTTAGGTGTGATTAACATTGAGACACCTCAGCGGAAATGGTCCTCATCTCGCCTGGAAGGGAGAACCTCCTAGATTTTCTCAAGTTGCTGCAGGTGCTCTCGACCTACGACGGGGACCTCAGGGACCCGCTCTGGTGGCCTCAGGAAAGGCCAGTCCCCATGGGAGTTGCTCAGGGAGACTCACGGGATTCCTCTCCCGACGATGCCGGCCTAAGACCTTTGTGGAGTTGGTGCCGCGTAAAGTGAGGATTCCTCTCCAGTGCTGACATGGATCTTGGAGTACTTCTGGAGTCTCCCCAGGGGAGTCAGTCCTTGTCTCGAGTGGGGCATGCACGTGCGCTTTCCTCCCGAGCTGCAGCAGCACTGTCATGGATTCCCTTCGCGTGGATCAAGGGATCTGTGGCTTTCCCTCGAGGCTTTCCAAAGAGCTGTCCCACGTGCCACCGTGGTGTGAGTGGATCCTCGTCCTAAAAGTCGAGGCAGTGTAGGGAAACAGGTTTCCCTGGAATGGACTGAGACATCTGGGGACTCTGGAAATGGTGGCACGACCCTGGAGTTCCTCTCGCCTTTCCTGTGGAGACCGCCTCCTCTTGAGATGTGACGGGAACGCCGGGAATTCTTTCCAACCATGCAGGGAAAGGATCCCTCCTCTCGAGCTAGGTGCCGGAAACGGGGTTCCTCTAGATGTGGGCGGACTCTCGTGCTTCCTTTCGAGTGGAGACGGTTATGTCTGCGAACTTCTTTAGTTTTAGCAAGTGTGTGAAGGACCCTTTGGAAGTTCCAGAGGTTGGTGTGATTAGCCTCGAGACCATCAGCGGAAATGGGCGCTCATCTCGCCTGGAGGGAGAACTCCTGGATTTTCTCGAGTTCGGCAGGTGCTCTGACTAGGACGGGGACATAGGGACCGCTCTGCTGCCTCAGGAAAGGCAGTCCCATGCGAGTTGCTCGGGGCCTCTCGGATTCCTCTCCCCTGATGCCAGGGCCTAAGACCTTGTGTGGAGTCGGTGCCGGAACCTGAGGATTCCTCTCCAGGGCTGACATGGATCTTGGGGTACTTCTGGAGTCTCCCCAGTGGAGTCAGTCCTCGTCTCGAGTGGGGCGATGCACGTGCGCTTTCCTCCCGAGCTGTATTAGCAGTGTCAAGCTTCCCTTCGCGTGGATCAAGGGATCTGTGGCTTTCCCTCAAGGCTTTCCCACAAGGCTTTCCCACGAGTCTTCCCCAAAGGGCTGTCCCACGTGCCACCGTGGTGTGAGTTGATCCTCGGCTTGAAAGTCGAAGCAGTGCAGGGAAAACAGGTTTCCCTGGAATAAACTGAGAATTCTGGGGGACTCTGGAATGGGGCCTGATCCTGGAGTTCCTCTCGCCTTCCTCTGGAGAGCGCCTCCTCTTGAGATGCGACGGGAACGCTAGGATTCTTTCCCGACCACACAGGGAAAGGATCCCTCCTCTCGAGCTAGCAGGCGGAAACGGGGCCACTCTGGAAGTGCGCGGGACTCTCGTGTTCCTCTTGAGTGGAGACGGGTATGTCGGGGAACTTCTTGAGTTGCAGCAAGGGTGTGAAGGACCCTTTGGAAGTTTCAGAGTTTTAGTGTGATTACCCTATTTGCCTCAGCAGAAATGGGCCTCATCTCGCCTGGAGGGGAGAACCTCCTGGATTTTCTCGAGTTGCGGCAGGTGCTCTCATCTTACGATGGGGACCTCAGGGGCCCGCTCTGGTGGCCTCAGGAAAGGCCAGTCCCCATGCGAGTTGCTCGGGGGGCCTCTCGGGATTCCTCTCCCGTCGATGCCGGGGCCTAGGACATTGTGTGAGTCGGTGCCAGAACCTGAGGATTCTTCTCCAGTGCTGACATGGATCTTGGGGTACTTCTGGAGTCTCCCCAGTGGAGTCAGTCCTCGTCTCGAGTGGGTCGATGCACGTGCTTTGCTCCCGAGCTGTAGCAGCAGTGTCAAGCTTCCCTTCGCGTGGATCAAGGGATCGGGGCTTTTCCCTGAGGCTTTCCCACGAGGCTTTCCCACGAGGCTTTCCCACAGGGCTCCCACGTGCACCGTGGTGTGAGTCGATCCTCGCTTGAAAGTCGAGGCAGTGCAGGGAAAACAGGTTTCCCTGGAATGGACTGAGACATCTGGGGGACTCTGGAATGGTGGCACGACCTGGAGTTCCTCTCGCCTTTCCTGTGGAGAGCGCCTCCTCTTGAGATGCGGGGAACGCCGGGAATTCTTTCCCGACCACGCAGGGAAAGGGATCCCTCCTCTCTCGAGCTAGGAGGCGGAAACGGGGCTCCTCTGTATGTGGGCGGGACTCTCGTGCTTCCTCTCGAGTGGAGACGGGTATGTCGGGGGAACTTCTTGAGTTGCAGCAAGGGTGTGAAGGACCCTTTGGGAAGTTCCAGAGTTAGGTGTGATTAGCCTCGAGACGCCTCAGCGGAAATGGGCCTCATCTCGCCTGGAGGGGAGAACCACCTGGATTTTCTCGAGTTGCGGCAGGTGCTCTCGACTTACGACGGGGACCTCAGGCCGCTCTGGTGGCCTCAAGGAAGGGCCAGTCCCATGCGAGTTTCTGGGGCCTCTCGGGATTCCTCTCCGTCGATGCTGGGGCCTAAGACCTTGTGTGGCGGTGCCGGAACCTGAGGATTCCTCTCCAGTGCTGACATGGATCTTGGGGTACTTCTGGAGTCTCCCCAGGGGAGTCAGTCCTCGTCTCGAGTGGGGGCATGCACGTGCGCTTTCCTTCCGAGCTGTAGCAGCAGTGTCGCGCTTCCCTTCGCATGGATCAAGGGATCTGTGGCTTTCCTCGAGGAGGCTTTCCCACGAGGCTTTCCCACAGGGCTGTCCACGTGTCACTGTGTGTGAGTCGATCCTCGGCTTGAAAGTGGAGGCAGTGCAGGGAAACAGGTTTCCCTGGAATGGACTGAGACATCTGGGGGACTCTGGGAATGGTGGCACGACCCTGGAGTTCCTCTCGCCTTTCCTGTGGAGAGAGGCCCTCCTCTTGAG
>NW_017195563.1:0-8865 GCF_001704415.2 Capra hircus
AGGGGAAAGGATACCTCCTCTCGAGCTAGGAGTCGGAAATGGGCTCCTCTGGATGTGGGCGGGATTCTCGTGCTTCCTCTCGAGTGGAGACGGGTATGTCGTGGAACTTCTTGAGTTGCAGCAAGGGTGTGAAGGACTCTTTGGAAGTTCCAGATGTTAGATGTGATAGGCCTCAAGACGCTTCAGCGGAAATGGGCCTCATCTCGCCTGGAGGGGAGAACCTCCTGGATTTTCTCGAGTTGCGGGCAGGTGCTCTCGACTTACGTCGGGGACCTCAGGGACCCGCCATGGAGGCCTAAGGAAAGGCCAGTCCCCATGCGAGTTGCTCGGGGGCCTCTCGGCATTCCCCTCCCGTCGATGCCGGGGCGTAAGACCTTGTGTGGAGTCGGAGCTGGAACCTGAACATTCCTCACCAGTGCTGACATGGATCTTGGGGTACTACTGGAGTCTCCCCAGGAGAGTCAGTCCTCGTCTCGAGTGGGGGCATGCACGTGCATTTTCCTCCCGAGCTGTAGGCAGCAGTGTCACGCGTCCCTTCGCGTGGATCAAGGGACCAGGGGCTTTCCTTCGAGGCATTCCCACGAGGCTTTTCCTCGAGGCTTTCCTACATGGCTGTCCCACGTGCCACCGTGGTGTGAGTCGATCCTCGCTTGAAAGTCCAGGCAGTGCAGGGAAAACAGGTTTCCCCTGGAATGGACTGAGACATCTGGGGGACTCTGGGAATGGTGGCAGGACCCTGGAGTTCCTCTTGCCTTTCCTGTGGAGAGCGCCTCCTCTGGAGATGCGACGGAAACGCCGGGAATTCTTTCCCGACCACGCAGGGAAAGGATCCCACCTCTCGAGCTAGGAGGCGGAAACGGGGCTCCTTTGGATGTGGGGGGACTCTCGTGCTTCCTCTCGAGTGGAGACGGGTATCTCGGGGAACTTCTTGAGTTGCAGCAAGGGTGTGAAGGACCCTTTGGAAGTTCCAGAGGTTAGGTGGGATTAGCCTCGAGAAGCCTCAGCGCAAATGGGCCTCATCTCGCCTGGAGGGGAGAACCTGCTGGATTTTCTCGAGTTGCAGCAGGTGCTCTCGACTTATGACCGGGACCTCAAGGACCCGCTCTGGTGGCTTCAGGAAAGGCCAGTCCGCATGCGAGTTGCTCGCCGCTCTCGGGATTCCTCTCCCGTCGATGCCGGGGCCTAAGACCTTGTGTGGAGTCTGTGCCCGAACCTGAGGATTCCTCTCCAGTGCTGACATGGATCTTGGGGTACTTCTGGAGTCTCCCCAGGGGAGTCAGTCCTCGTCTCGAGTGGGGGGCATGCACGTGAGCTTTCCTCCCGAGCTGTAGCAGCAGTGTAGTGCTTCCCTTCGCGTGGATCAAGGGATCTGTGGCTTTCCCTCGAGGCATTCCCATGAGGCTTTTCCCACAGGGCTGTCCCACGTACCACCCTGGTGTGAGTCGATCCTCGGCTTGAGAGTCGAGGCAGTGTAGGTAAAACAGGTTTCCCTGGAATGGACTGTGATATCGGGGGACTCTGGGAATGGGGGCACGACCCTGGAGTTTCGTCTCGCCTTTCCTGTGGAGAGCGCTTCCTCTTTGAGATGCGAGGAACACCGGGGAATTCTTTCCCGACCACCCAGGGAAAGGATCTTCCTCTCGAGCTAGGAGCCGGAAATGGGGCTCCTTCTGGTTGTGGGCGGGACTCTCGTGCTTCCTCTCGAATGGGGACGGGTATGTCGGGGAACTTCTTGAGTTGCAGCAAGGGTGTGAAGGACCCTATGAAAGTTCCAGAGGTTAGATGTGATTAGTCTCGAGACGCCTCAGCGGAAATGGGCCTCATCTCGCCTGGAGGGGAGAACCTCCTGGATTTTCTCGAGATGCGGCAGCTGCTCTCGACTTACGACGGGGACCTCAAGGACCCGCTCTGGTGGCCTCAAGAAAGGCCAGTCCCCATGCGAGTTGCTCGGGGCCTCTCGGATTCCTCTCCCGTCGATGCCGGGGCCTAAGACCTTGTGTGGAGTCGGTGCCCAAAACCTGAGGATTCCTCTCCTGTGCTGACATGGACCTTGGGGTACTTCTGGAGTCTCCCCAGGGGAGTCAGTCCTCGTCTCGAGTGGGGGCATGCACGTGCGTTTTCCTTCCCGAGCTGTAGCAGCAGTGTCACGCGTCCCTTCGCATGGATCAAGGGACCAGGGGCTTTCCTTCGAGGCATTCCCACGAGGCTTTTCCTCGAGGCTTTCCTACATGGCTGTCCCACGTGCCACCGTGGTGTGAGTCGATCCTCGGATTGAAAGTCCAGGCAGTGCAGGGAAAACAGGTTTCCCTGGAATGGACTGAGACATCTGGGGGACTCTGGGAATGGTGGCAGGACCCTGGAGTTCCTCTTGCCTTTCCTGTGGAGAGCGCCTCCTCTTGAGATGCGACGGAAACGCCGGAATTTCTTTCCCGACCACGCAGGGAAAGGATCCACCTCTCGAGCTAGGAGGCGGAAACGGGGCTCCTTTGGATGGTGCGGACTCTCGTGCTTCCTCTCGAGTTTAGACGAGTATGTCGGGAACTTCCTGTGTTGCAGCCAGGGTTTGACGGACCCTTAGAAGTTCCAGAGGTTAGGTGTGATTAGCCTCAAGAAGCCTCAGCGCAAATGGGCCTCATCTCGCCTGAGGGGAGAACTCCTGGATTTTCTCGAGTTGCGGCAGGTGCTCTCGACTTACGTCGGGGACCTCAGGGACCCGCCATGGGGCCTAAGGAAAGGCCAGTCCCCATGCGAGTTGCTCGGGGGCCTCTCGGCATTCCCTCCCGTCGATGCCGGGCGCTAAGACCTTGTGTGGAGTCGGAGCTGGAACCTGAACATTCCTCACCAGTGCTGACATGGATCTTGGGGTACTACTGGAGTCTCCCCAGGAGAGTCAGTCCTCGTCTCGAGTGGGGGCATGCACGTGCATTTTCCTCCCGAGCTGTAGCAGCAGTGTCACGCGTCCCCTCGCGTGGATCAAGGGACAGGGGCTTTCCTTCGAGGCATTCCCAGGAGGCTTCCCAGCGAGGCTTTCCCCACAGGGCTGTCCCACGTGCCACCGTGGTGTGAGTCGATCCTCGGCTTGAAAGTCGAGGCAGTAGCAGGGAAAACAGGTTTCCCCTGGAATGGACTGAGAAATCTGGGGACGTCTGGGAATGGTGGCACGACCCTGGAGTTCCTCTCGCCTTTCCTGTGGAGAGCGCCTCCTCTTGAGATGCTGACGGGAACACCGGGAATTCTTTCCCGACCACGCCAGGGAAAGGATCCCTCCTCTCGAGCCTAGGAGGCGGAAACGGGGCTCCTTCTGGATGTGGGCGGGACCTCTCGTGCTTCCTCTCGAGTGGAGACGGGTATGTCGGGGAACTTCTTGAGTTGCAGCAAGGGTGTGAAGGACCCTTTGGAAGTTCCAGAGGTTAGATGTGATTAGCCTCGAGACGCATCAGCGGAAATGGGCCTCATCTCGCCTGGAGGGGAGAACCTCGCCTGGATTTTCTCGAGTTGCAGCAGGTGCTCTCGACTTATGACCGGGACCTCAAGGACCCGCTCTGGTGGCTTCAGGAAAGGCCAGTCCGCATGCGAGTTGCTCGGCCGCCTCTCGGGATTCCTCTCCCGTCGATGCCGGGGCCTAAGACCTTGTGTGGAGTCTGTGCCCGAACCTGAGGATTCCTCTCCAGTGCTGACATGGATCTTGGGGTACTTCTGGAGTCTCCCCAGGGAGTCAGTCCTCGTCTCGAGGGGGCATGCACGTGAGCTTTCCTCCCGAGCTGTAGCAGCAGTGTAGTGCTTCCCTTCGCGTGGATCAAGGGATCTGTGGCTTTCCCTCGAGGCATTCCCATGAGGCTTTCCCACAGGGCTGTCCCACGTACCACCCTGGTGTGAGTCGATCCTCGGCTTGAGAGTCGAGGCAGTGTAGGTAAAACAGGTTTCCCTGGAATGGACTGTGATATCTGGGGACTCTGGGAATGGTGGCACGACCCTGGAGTTCGTCTCGCCTTTCCTGTGGAGAGCGCTTCCTCTTGAGATGCGACGGGAACACCGGGAATTCTTTCCCGACCACCCAGGGAAAGGATCTTCCTCTCGAGCTAGGAGCCGGAAATGGGGCTCCTCTGGTTGTGGGCGGGACTCTCGTGCTTCCTCTCGAATGGACGGGTATGTCGGGGAACTTCTTGAGTTGCAGCAAGGGTGTGAAGGACCCTATGAAAGTTCCAGAGGTTAGATGTGATTAGTCTCGAGACGCCTCAGCGGAAATGGCCTCATCTCGCCTGGAGGGGAGAACCTCCTGGATTTTCTCGAGATGCGGCAGCTGCTCTCGACTTACGACGGGGACCTCAAGGACCCGCTCTGGTGGCCTCAAGAAAGGCCAGTCCCATGCGAGGTTGCTCGGGGCCTCTCGGGATTCCTCTCCCGTCGATGCCGGGGCCTAAGACTTGTGTGGAGTCGTGCCGAGAACCTGAGGATTCCTCTCCTGTGCTGACATGGACCTTGGGGTACTTCTGGAGTCTCCCCAGGGGAGTCAGTCCTCGTCTCGAGTGGGGCATGCACGTGCGTTTTCCTCCCGAGCTGTAGCAGCAGTGTCACGCGTCCCTTCGCATGGATCAAGGGACCAGGGGCTTTCCTTCGAGGCATTCCACGAAGCTTTCCTCGAGGCTTTCCTAACATGGCTGTCCCACGTGCCACGCGTGGTGTGAGTCGATCCTCGGATTGAAAGTCCAGGCAGTGCAGGGAAAACAGGTTTCCCTGGAATGGACTGAGACATCTGGGGGACTCTGGGAATGGTGGCAGGACCCTGGAGTTCCTCTTGCCTTTCCTGTGGAAGAGCGCCTCCTCTTGAGATGCGACGGAAAGCCGGAATTCTTTCCCGACCACGCAGGGAAAGGATCCCTCCTCTCGAGCTAGGAGGCGGAACGGGGCTCCTCTGGATGTGGGCGGGACTCTCGTGCTTCCTCTCGAGGTGGAGACGGTATGTCGGGGAACTTCTTGAGTTGCAGCAAGGGTGTGAAGGACCCTTAGGAAGTTCCAGATGTTAGGTGTGATTAGCCTCAAGACGCCTCAGCGGAAATGGGCCTCATCTCGCCTGGAGGGAGAACCTCCTGGATTTTCTCGAGTTGCGGCAGGTGCTCTCGACTTTACGACGGGGACCTCAGGGACCCGCTCTGGTGGCCTCAGGAAAGCCAGTCCCCATGCGAGTTGCTCGGGGGCCTCTCAGGATTCCTCTCCCTTCCGATGCTGGGGCCTAAGACCTTGTGTGGAGTCGGTGCCGGAACCTGAGGATTCCTCTCCAGTGCTGACATGGATCTTGGGGTACTTCTGGAGTCTCCCCAGGGGAGTCAGTCCTCCTCTCGAGTTGGGGCATGCACGTGCGCTTTCCTCCAAGCTTGTAGCAGCAGTGTCGCGCTTCCCTTCGCGTGGATCAAGGGATCTGTGTGCTTTCCCTCGAGGCTTTCCCCAGAGGCTTTCCCTACGAGGCTTTCCCAAACAGGGCTTGTCCCACGTGCCACCGTGGTGTGAGTCGATCCTCGGCTTGAAAGTCGAGGCAGTATGCAGGGAAAACAGGTTTCCCTGGAATGGACTGAAAATCTGGGGGACCTCTGGGAATGGTGGCACGACCCTGGAGTTCCTCTCGCCTTTCCTGTGGAGAGCGCCTCCTCTTGAGATGCGACGGGAAGCCTGGGAATTCTTTCCCCGACCACAGCAGGGAAAGGATCCCTCCTCTCGAGCCTAGGAGGCGAAACGGGGCTCCTCTGGATGTGGGCGGGACTCTCGTGCTTCCTCTCGAGTGGAGACGGGGTATGTCGGGGAACTTCTTGAGTTGCAGCAGGGTGTGAAGGACCCTTTTGGAAAGTTCCAGATGTTAGATGTGATTAGCCTCGAGACAGCCTCAGCGGAAAATGGGGCCTCATCTCGCCTGGAGGGAGAACCATCCTGGATTTTCTCGAGTTGCGGGCAGGTGCCTCTCGACTTACGACCGGGGACCTCAGGGACCCGCTCTGGTGGCCTCAGGAAAGGCCAGTCCCCATGCGAGTTGCTCGGCGGCCTCTCAGGATTCTTCTGCCGTCGATGCCAGGGCCTAAGATCTTGTGTGGAGTCGGTGCCGGAACCTGAGGATTCCTCTCCAGTGCTGACATGGATCTTGGGGTACTTCTGGGAGTCTCCCCAGGGGATGTCAGTCCTTCGTCTCGAGTTGGGGGCATGCACGTGCGCTTTCCTCCCGAGCTGTAGCAGCAGTGTCGCACTTCCCTTCGCGGTGGAATCAAGGAATCTGTGGCTTTCCCTCGAGGCTTTCCCAGGAGGCTTTCCCACGAGGCTTTCCCACAGGCTGTCCCACGTGACCATCGTGGTGTGAGTCGATCCTCGGCTTGAAAGTAGAGGCAGTGCCAGGGAAAAACAGTATTCCCTGGAATGGACTGAGACATCTGGGGGACTCTGGGAATTGGTGGCACGACTCTGGAGTTCCTCTCGCCTTTCCTGTGGAGAGCATCTCCTCTTGAGAAGCGACACGGGAACGCGGGAATTCTTTCCCCACCACGCAGGGAAAGGATCCCTCCTCTTGAGCTAGGAGGCAGAAACGGGGCTCCTCTGGATGTGGGCGGAACTCTCGTGCTTCTTCTCGAGTGGAGATGGGTATGTCGGGGAACTTCTTGAGTTGCAGCAAGGGTGTGAAGGACCGTTTGTAAGTTCCAGAAGATAGGTGTGATTAGCCTCGAGAAGCCTCACGCAAATGGGCCTCATCTCGCCTGGAGGGGAGAACCTCCTGGATTTTCTCTAGTTGCGACAGGAGCTCTCGACTTACGACCGGGACCTCAGGAAACCGCTCTGGTGGCCTCAGGAAAGGCCAGTCCCCAGGCGAGTTGCTCGGCGGCCTCTCGGGATTCCTCTCCCGTCGATGCCGGGGCCTAAGACTTTGTTTGATCTCGGTGCCGGAACCTCAGGAGTCCTCTCCAGTGCTGACATGGATCTTGGGGTAATTCTGGAGTCTCCCCAAGGAGAGTCAATCCTCGTCTCGAGTGGGGGCATGCACGTGCGCTTTCCTCCCGAGCTGTAGCAGCAGTATCACCCTTACCTTCGCGTGGATCAAGGGATCTGTGGCTTTCCCTCGAGGCTTTCCCTCGAGGCTTTCCCACAGGGCTGTCCCACGTACCACCGTGGTGTGAGTCGATCCTCGGCTTGAAAGGTAGTGGCAGTGCAGGGAAAACAGGTTTCCCAGGATTGGACTGAGACATCTGGGGGACTCTGGGATTGGTGGCACGACTCTGGAGTTCCTCTCGCCTTTCCTGTGGAGAGCGCCTCCTCTTGAGATTCGACGGGAACGCGGGAATTGTTTCCCCGACCAAGCAGGGAAAGGATCCCTCCTCTTCGAGCTAGGAGGCAGCAACGGGTCTCCTCTGGATGTGGGCGGGACTCCTCGTGCTTCCTCTCGAGTGGAGACGGGTAAATCGGGAACCTTCTTGAGTTGCAGCAAGGGTGTGAAGGACCCTTTGGAAGTTCCAGAGTTAGGTGTGATTAGCCTCGAGACGCCTCAGCGGAAATGGGCCTCATCTTCGCCTGGAAGGGAGAACCTCCTGGATTTTTCGAGTTGCGGCAGGTGCTCTCGGACTTACGACCGGGGACCTCAGGGACCCGCCTCTAGTGGCCTCAGGAAAGGCCAGTCCCCATGCGAGTTGCTCGGGGGCCTCTCAGGATTCCTCTCCCTTCCGATGCCGGGGCCTAAGACCTTGTGTGGAGACGGTGCCCGAATCTGAGGATTCCTCTCCAGTGCTGACATGGATCTTGGGGTACTACTTGGAGTCTCCCCAGGGGAGTCAGTCCTCCTCTCGAGTGGGCATGCACGTGTGCTTTCCTCCCAGCTTTTGCAGCAGTGTCACACTTCCCTTCGCGTGGATCAAGGGCTCTGTGGCTTTCCCTCGAGGTTTTCCCACGAGGCTTTCCCTCGAGGCTTTCCCACGAGGCTTTCCCACAGTGGCTTTCCCACGTGCCACCGTTGTGTGACGTCGATCCTGGGCTTGAAAATCGAGGCAGTGCAGGGAAAACAGGTTTTCCCTGGAATGGACTGAAAACCTGGGGCCTCTGGGAATGGTGGCACGACCCTGGAGTTCCTCTCTCCTTCCTGTGGAGAGCGCCTCCTCTTGAGTTGCTACGGGAACACTGGGAATTCTTTCCCGACCACGCAGGGAAAGGATCCCTCCTCTCGAGCCAGGAGGCGGAAACGGGGCTCCTCTGGATGTGGGCCGGGACTCTCGTGCTTCCTTTCGAGTGGAGACGGGTATGTCGGGGAACTTCTTGAGTTGCAGCAAGGTGTGTGAAGGACCCTTTGGAAGTTCCAGATGTTAATGTGATTAGCCTCGAGAAGCCTCAGCGGAAATGGGCCTCATCTCGCCTGGAGGGGAGAACCTCCTGGATTTTCTCGAGTTGCGGCAGGTGCTTTCGACTTACGACGGGGACCTCAGGGTCCCGCTCTGGTGGCATCTGGAAAGGCCAGTCCCCATTCGAGTTGCTCGGGGGCTCTCGGGATTCCTCTGCCGTCGATGCCGGGCCTTAGACTTTGTGGGTGTCGGTGCCGGAACCTGAGGATTCCTCTCCAGTGCCGACATGGATCTTGGGGTACTTCTGGAGTCTCCCCAGGGTCGTCAGTCCTCCGTCTCGAGTGGGGGCATGCACGTGCGCTTTCCTCCTGAGCTGTATCAGCAGTGTCACGCCTTCCCTTTGCGTGGATCAAGGGATCTGTGGCTTTCCCTCGAGGTTTTCACACGAGGCTTTCCCATGAGGCTTACCCACAGGTCTGTCCCACGTGCCACCGTGGTGTGAGTCGATCGTTGGCTTGAAAGTCGAGGCAGTGCAGGGAAAACAGGTTTCCCTGGAATGGACTGAGAC